>NC_092036.1:48614171-48806393 GCF_003086295.3 Arachis hypogaea
AGCATTTTGTCGGTTCCTTTGTATCAGCTTTTGAATGTAGAACGTTTACTTTAAAAGACGCGCGCTTTTATACCGGCGCTTTTTTGGGAACGTGCGAGGGTTTAATGCTTTTAATTTTGAGCATTAATTGCCCCGTCTCCCTTAGGCTCTTTTACTTTGGATTTTGAAAACCTGAAAACGGTTTCTCTTCTTTTTCTCTTTCGTAACTTCTTTTCTCAGTTCTCTCCACTCTCTGCTTTTGTACTTTCTGTTTTTATTTCGTTGCGGCGTCATTTGGTGTTCTCTGGCACTTGGGATTTTGCACTGGTTCCTGCGACATTTACTTTTATTCACATTTTTCGTGGTGAGGCATTTCCAGATTTCGTCTTCCCTCTTTGAAGCTTGCTGCTCTTTTCCAGGTTGGTACTAGCTTTTCTTGCTTTTTCCGTAGCTTCGTTTTTAAGTTTGGTGAGTGTTCTGGTTTTGCATGTTTGAAAGTTTGGATCTTTTTTGCGATCTTTTACTTGTTGCTTGTGATGTGCTTCCTTCTTGTGGTTTTTTCTTGGAATTTCTGTTGAGGCTTTCTGGAATTTTACTGTTGCTTTCGGTTGCTTTTGGTACTGGTAGAAGATCCGTATCTGTTTCTTACTTTTGGAGATTGCTTCCTGTCTGATCTTTTTCAAAAAGGTTGCTTCTTTAATGGTCCCATGCTTTGTTGCTTTGGGAATGTTTTTGTTTGGTAGGCTTTGTAATCATTTGCTGTGTTTTTCTTTGATGAAAAAGCGCTTTGTTGTTTTGAATCCTTTTTGAGAAATGCTGGGATGCGATCTATAGGGTATTTCTGGAAACCTTGCTTTGTTGTTGCCTCCAAAGGATGCCCCAGGGCTTTGGTTTGAGTCCTGGGGTTTTCCTTTTCTTGCTTTTCATTGTCTCAGAAGTATTGACCGAGTTGTTTTCCCCTTTGTCCGAGATGTTTGTAGTAACCTCATTTTTCTTTTCTTACTTGTAGGATTAGTTGGCCTCATGTCTTCTCGTAATAACATTGTAGAGATGTCTTCCAGAATTTCCGAGGGGATGTCCGATTGGCTGGACTCCGTTGTTTTGTTGTGTGTTTCTGTTGTGGATGCTGAATTTTGCACAGAGCTGAGGAAGCGTCATAGGATTTGTGGGAACAATGCTCGTGAGGGGGATTACGAGCTTGTTGCTCCTGATTCTGATGAGAGGGTTTGCTTTCCGACGTCCATCGAGAGGGAGCGTCCTTTCTTCTATGCCTATGAATACTTTTTCAGCCAATTGAATGTTACTTTTCCTTTTACTGCTTTTGAAACCGACCTGTTGTGGTCGTGTAATATTGCTCCATCCCAACTTCACCCAAATTCCTGGGGTTTTATTAAAATTTTCCAACTTCTCTGTTGTGAACTAGATGTAACACCTTATCAGACTCTTTTTCTTTACTTGTTTGTTTCCGCCAAGTCTGACGGTTCTTCAAAAAAGAAAGCTTCTTGGGTTTCTTTCCGGTCCGCCCAGGGCCATAAAGTGTTTGCAATGTATGACGCGTCCTTTAAGGACTTCAAGAACTACTTCTTTAAAGTTCGAGCATTCGAGGGGGCCCGCCCCTTTTTTCTTGATGAAAATGACGAGCCTGCTTTTCCTCTAGAGTGGCAAAAGAATGTAAGAGTGCCACGTTACACATGGGAAATGCTTAGGGAGGTTGAGCGGGCCTTTATAGTTGTTCTTGAAGATTTATGGGGGAAGCCTCCCCATCTGGATACGAAGAGATTTTTGAGTGATCCATCTTTGGTTCGAGCTACTTTGGGTACTGTCTGCTTTTATTTTTATACTTGCTTTCTGTTCCGAGCTTTTTTCTTCTTCTATGTTTGTAATTTGTCCTTTGTGGTTGATTTTGTGTTCATCAGAGATGTCAAAGAATAATGACTCTATGAAGGCCTTTAAGAAGGCGAAGAAGGCAACTGCAGCTTTAAACATTTCGGCCAAGGCGGCCGGAGAGGGATCTTCCCAGGTTCCAGTTAAACCTCCTGTACCTAGTTCTCCCGGGCCGAGGAAAGCAATTCCTATTCCTTGGGTTCGCTTGGTCGATCCTCCGCAATCTTCTGCTGCAGCTTCTGGTGCCCCTCCTTGTAAGAAGCAAAAGTCATCCGAGCCCTTTAACCTGGATGCCCCAGATTTTGATGCTATCGAGTTTGTCGACCAGCAAATTGCCCCCTATGGTGGGCTTTCTATGGACGATGTTTCTCTTCTTCAGCATCTGGATTTTATCACTAAAAGTAGTGTGAAGATGGCTCATATGGGTGCCGCTATATTCCGAACAATTCAGGGGATTCCGATTCATGCCACAAAATCCTTTATGGAAGAGACCAAGTCGGAATTTGATCGGATCAAGAGTTTGAAGGAGGAGTTGGAGGTGAAGTTAGCGAAGGTGGAGAAGGAGCTGGAGAGTGAGAAGGCCAGCTCTATTGCCCTTGCTGCTTCTTTGAAGCTGGCCGAAGACATGGCGTTGAAACATAAGGATAGCTATGTCTCGGCCTATAGGGAATTGATGCATCTTCGGGAAGATTTGGAAACAGCTCGGGTTAATTATGGTGAGCTTCAAGGTCACCTTGTGGGTAGCGTAACTGCTGCCTCTGAGAACCTGATGGAACAGTTCCGGGTTGTTGCTCCTGATGCCGACTTGACTCTCATCAGCCTGGACAATGTCGTGAGGGATGGTAAGATTGTCCCTGATGACCAGGATGATGATGAGGCTGATCCTCCCCCCGTGCCTTCTCTTAAGGTGTCGACCTCCTCTGTTCCTTCCGTTACATCTGATCCGGATTGCCAGATTCTAAACCGGGATGATGGAACCGTGGATGCCGTGCCCCTTCAGACTCGTCCTCCTTCCCCTTGTCCTGACGCTGCCAAGAAGGTTCCAGATGTTTGCTGATCTCATTCTGGATGTATAGTTGGCCCGGCTTGTGGGCTTTTAAAACTTTTCATTGACATTTCCTAGTTGCTTTGTTTAGCAACTTTTTATTTTGAAAAACAAAAAGTAGCTCACTTTCCCTTCACGGTAGGTTTTGGTGGCTTTCCGGGCCTTATAACTTTTGTAGAGGTAGCTTTTTTGACTTGGTATCTTTTCAGTTTTCTACTGATGTTTGAAATCTTGCATTTCGACCTCTTCGGATTGCTTTGTTTTATTGTTTGTAGCTTGGATCCTTTGAGGTTTGTGTCTTATGGGTCCAACTTGTTTCTTGGTGGTTCTTTTGCGCTGGTCCCTCTTTAAGTTATTTCTGTAATCCTCTTTTTTGGACCTTTGTCAGGTCTCTTCCAGGGATTACTTTTATAACGTTTTAGTGGCAGGAGTCCGATTTGGTTATGTCGGTCTCCTTTTAAGTTATTTCTGTAATCCTCTTTTTTGGACCTTTGTCAGGTCTCTTCCAGGGATTACTTTGATAACTTTTTAATGGTAGGAGTCCGACTTGGTTATATCGGTCTCCTTTAAGTTATTTCTATAATCCTCTTTTTTGGACCTTTGTCAGGTCTCTTCCAGGGATTACTTTGATAACTTTTTAATGGTAGGAGTCCGACTTGGTTATATCGGTCTCCTTTAAGTTATTTCTGTAATCCTCTTTTTTGGACCTTTGTCAGGTCTCTTCCAGGGATTACTTTGATAACTTTTTAATGGTAGGAGTCCGACTTAGTTATATCGGTCTCCTTTAAGTTATTTCTGTAATCCTCTTTTTTGGACCTTTGTCAGGTCTCTTCTAGGGATTACTTTGATAACTTTTTTAATGGTAGGAGTCCGACTTGGTTATATCGTTCTCCTTTAAATTATTTCTGTAATCCTCTTTTTTGGACCTTTGTCAGGTCTCTTCCAGGGATTACTTTGATAACTTTTTAATGGTAGGAGTCCGACTTGGTTATATGGGTCTCCTTTAAGTTATTTTTCGTAGTCCTCTTTCTTGGATCTTTTGTCAGATCTCTTTCAGGGACTACTTGCATAACTTTTCGTTTTGGGCAGACTTTATTATGTCGGGCCCTTCTAAGTTAAAGTAATCCTCTTTAATAGGGTTGGCCAGACCTCTTTCCAGGGTTTACTTATAACTTGGGTTGACTTGGTCCGACTTCCGCACGTCGGCCAGTCTTTAAGTTATTATTTTAGCTATCCGTAAGACCTCGTCAGGTTCTTTTTTTGGATTGCTTTCGATAACTTCTTACATTATTCTGTGTTCATCTTTGCTGATTTGTAGAAAATGGTTGGCATCTTTAGATCGTCCTTTGGGTGAATCGCGTTTTCACCTTTATCGGATGATTATCTTTATCGTGGTCGGGCAGTGAATTTGTTTTTCACTTTCTGCCGACCTGTTGCTTTATAATCGGACGATTAATACTTCAGATTGATGCGTCTTGGACTCTTGTAGAATATCTAAAATATATTTTATTTAAAGGAAAATGCGAATATATACATGTGGGATTTTTCTGGTCTAGGTCTCAACCTGGTGCCTCATTAAAAAACCTTTTCAGGAAAAAGAGTGCATCCATTTAGTGAGACCTTTTACCTTTTCTAACTGTAGTACCTTCGTAGGTTGCAGGCGTGCCATGATCGGGGAAGCTCTCGTCCATCAAGCTCGGACAGTCTGTAGTAGCCCTTCCCAAGTACTTCTATGACTCGATAGGGTCCTTTCCAATTCGTTGCCATCTTCCCTTCTCCGGGTCGAGTTGTTCCAATGTCATTCCGGATTAGGATGAGATCATTCTCTGCAAAACTTCTCGGCACTACCTTTTGATTATATTTGGAAGCCATTCGGTGTTTTAGAGCTTCTTCCCTGATCCGAGCTCTTTCTTGGATTTCGGGTAACAAGTCAAGCTCTTCTCTCTGAAGTTGGGAGTTTACTCGTTCATTGTAGTGGACTACTCGGGGAGATCCTTCCTTAATTTCTATTAGAATCATTGCCTCCACTCCGTATGCTAGTCGGAATGGTGATTCGTTTGTAGTAGAATGGGGGGTTGTTCGATACGCCCATAGGACTTGTGGAAGTTCCTCGGCCCAAGCTCCCTTTGCTTCTTGTAGCCTCCGCTTTAGTCCGGCCAGTATGACTTTGTTGGCCGCTTCGGCTTGCCCATTGGCTTGGGAATGTTCAACGGAGGTGAACTGGTGTTTTATGTTCAAGTCGGCCGCCAGTTTTCTGAAGCATGCATCTATAAATTGGGTACCGTTGTCCGTGGTGATGGAGTATGGTATTCCGAACCTCGTAATAATGTTCCTATATAGGAATTATCGGCTTCTTTGAGCGGTGGCGTTGGCTAGGGGTTCTGCCTTGATCCATTTTGTGAAATAGTCTACTCCTACTATGAGGAATTTTACTTGTCCCGATCCCTGTGGGAAGGGTCCGAGAAGGTCGATTCCCCATTTCGCAAATGGCCAAGGTGAGGTCACGCTGATGAGCTTTTCTGGTGGGGCAATGTGAAAGTTGGCATGCTTCTGGCATGGTGGGCATGTCCTCACAAATTCTGTAGCCTCCTTTTGTAGATTTGGCCAATAGAATCCTGCCCGGAGTATCTTTTTGGTGAGAGCTTGCGCTCCGAGATGATTACCACAAATGCCGCTGTGTATTTCCTCCAATACTTCCTTTGTGTTAGAAGTCGGTACGCATTTTAGTAAAGGTGTTGATATCCCTCTTTTGTATAGTGTGTTGTTTATGTTAGTGTAGTACTGTGCATCCCTTTTCAGCCTCTTTGCCTCCTTTTCATCTGTAGGGAGTGCTTCTGTTTTGAGGTAATTTATTATGGGGGTCATCCATCCTTGATCCCGACCTATTATGGCTAGGACTTTTTCTTCTTCCGCTATTGACGGGTTCTGTAGTATCTCCTGGATGAGGCTTCTGTTGTTGCCCCCTGGTTTGGTGCTTGCTAATTTTGAAAGGGCGTCAGCTCGGGCATTTTGCTCACGAGGTATGTGGTAAATTCTATATTCCCCGAGTTGTCCGAGCTGTTCTTTGGTTTTATCCAAATATTTTTTCATGGTCGGATCTTTGGCTTGGTAGCTTCCTGTTATTTGTGAGGTTATGACTTGTGAGTCACTATAGATGTTGAGTTTCCGAGCTCCAACCTCCCTAGCCAGCTTCAAACCAGCTAATAGTGCTTCGTATTCTGCCTGGTTGTTTGAGGCCGGGAATTCGAATTTAAGGGAGAGCTCAAGTTGAGTTCCTTGGTTGCTTTCGATTATCACACCCGCACTGCTTCCTGTTTTATTCGAGGATCCGTCTACGTATATGTTCCACTCTATGGGGATTTCCGGGGTCTCTGTGAATTCTGCGATGAAGTCGGCCAGGTGTTGTGATTTGATGGCTGTCCGCGCCTCGTATTGGAGGTCGAACTCAGACAACTCGATTGCCCATTGTAGGATTCTTCCTGCTAGATCTGTTTTCTGCAATATCCCTTTTATGGGTTGGTTGGTCCGAACTTTAATGGTATGCGCTTGGAAATATGGGCAGAGCCGCCGTGATGTGAGGATCAGAGCGTAGGCAAACTTTTCTATTTTCTGGTAGTTCAGCTCAGATCCCTGTAGCGCTTTCCGAATGAAGTAGACGGGTTTTTGCCCATGTTTGTCTTCTCTGACTAGTGCTGAGGCTATTGCCCGGCTCTCTACTGCGAGATATAATATGAGCGGTTCTCCTTCTTGTGGCCGAGATAGGATAAGTGGCCGTCCTAAGAACTCTTTGACGTCTCGGAGGGCTTGCTCACATTCCGTCGTCCATTCGAACTGTTTTCTTTTTCTTAAGGTAGCATAGAAGGGAAGAGATCTTATTGCGGCTCTTGCTAAGAATCGGGATAGAGCAGCCAGCCTCCCGTTGAGTTGTTGTACTTCTTTGACACAAGTTGGGCTCTTCATGTTGAGTATGGGTTGACACTTGTCTGGATTTACTTCAATCCCCCTTTGTGTGAGCATGAAGCCCAAGAATTTGCCTGCTTCTACTGCGAGGGTGCATTTTGCAGGATTGAGCCGCATGTCGTGTTTCCTGATAGTCTAAAACACTTGAGCCAGGTCTGATAATAATGTATCTTCGCTTTGTGTCTTTATCAACATGTCGTCTACATAAACTTCCATGGTTTTCCCGATGTGTTCTGAGAAGACTTTATTCATTAGCCTCTGATAAGTAGCTCCTGCATTCTTGAGATCGAAAGGCATCACGATGTAACAGTAGTTTACTTTCGGCGTTAGGAACGAGGTCTTTTCTTGATCTGGCGGATACATGGGGATTTGGTTGTACCCTAAATACGCCTCCATGAACGAGAGATACTTATATCCTGATGAAGCATCTACTAGAGCGTCGATGCTTGGGAGTGGGTAAGGGTCTTTTGGGCAGGCTTTGTTGAGGTCAGTGTAGTCGGTGCACATTTGCCACTTCCTATTTGACCTTTTCACCAAGACGACGTTTGCTAGCCATAGTGGGTATTTGACTTCCCTTATGAACCCGGCCTCTAGTAGCGCCTGTACTTGTTCTTCCACAGCTTGAGCTCGTTCTGGTCTGAGTTTTCTTCGTCTTTGTTGTACCGGCCGGGATCCCGGGTAGACTGCCAATTTGTGGCTCATTAGTTCGGGATCAATGCCTGGCATGTCGGCAGCTTTCCATGCAAAGAGATCAACATTATCTCATAGGAACCGTATTAGTGATTCCTTTGTGTCTCCTTTCAGGATCGTGCCAATATTAGTTGTTTTATCCGAGGTGTCTCCGATCTGGACTTTTTCTACTTCTCCTTCAGGTTGTGGTCGGAATTCTTCTCGCCTCTGAACTCCTCCGAGCTCGATTGTGTGGAACTCTCCTCCTTCACCTCGGAGGTTTAGGCTTTCGTTATAACAGCGACGTGCCATCTTTTGATCTGCCTTTATTATAGCTATCCCTTCCGCAGTTGGGAATTTCATACATAGATGTGGAGTTGAAACTATTGCGCCGAGTTGATTTAATGTTGTCCGACCTATTAAGGCATTGTAGGCTGAGCTTACGTCGACCACGATGTAGTCTATCTTGAGTGTTCTGGATTGGTTCCCCTTTCCGAAGGTTGTATGCAGCGATACGTATCCCAGCGGTTGAACTGGGGCATCTCCTAGTCCGAACAGGCTGTTCGGGTATGCTCTTAGCTCTTTTTCTTCTAGACCGAGTTTGTCGAAGGCAGTTTTGAATAAGATGTCGGCAGAGCTTCCCTGGTCAATTAGTATATGGTGAAGGTTGGCGTTTGCCAGTATGATCGTAATGACCATGGGGTCGTCATGTCCCGAGATGATTCCGGATGCGTCTTCCTTGGTAAACGTGATTGTTGGGATGTCTGGGGCTTCCTTTTCTCCTTCGACGTGGTACACCTCTTTGAGGTGTCGCTTGCGAGATGATTTGGAGATTCCTCCTCCAGCAAATCCGCCGTGTATTACGTGAACGTGTCTTTCCGGTGTTTCAGATCGTCCGACATCCTCATCCCTTCTTCTTTTTCTTGGTTCGTCATCCCGATTAGCCAAAAATCGATATAGTTTTCCTTCTCTTACTAGTTTTTCTATGACGTTTTTCAAGTCGAAGCATTCATTGGTGGAATGCCCTCGAAGTCGGTGATATTCACAGTATTCATTCCGATTTCCTCCTCCTCTTTTGCCTTTAAGTGGCCGAGCTGGAGGGATTTTCTCTGTATGGCAGACTTCTTTGTAAACATCTACCAAGGATACCCTAAGAGGAGTATAGTTATGATATTTTTTGATTTTCTCTCCGGAGGGATCCTCCTTTTTCTTGGATTCTTTATCTCGGTAGGCAGAACCGAGCCTTGAGGCTTCGCTAAGTCGAGAATTTTCCTCCATGTTGATGTATTTCTGTGCCCGTTCTTGTACTTCGTCTAAGGATGTCGGATATCTCTTTGATATAGATTGACTGAATGGTCCTTCTCGTAGGCCATTTATGAGGCCCATAATGGCAGCTTTTGTTGGAAGACTTTGTATGTCCAAGCATGTTTTGTTGAATCTTTCCATGTAGTTGCGAAGGCTCTCCCAATCTCCTTGCTTGATCCCTAGTAGGCTAGGTGCGTGTTTGGCTTTGTCCTTTTGTATGGAGAATCGGGCCAGGAACTTCTTGGCCAGGTCGTCGAAACTCGAGATGGATTTTGGAGGTAGGTTATCGAACCATTTAATGGCTGTCTTGCAGTGAACTGCATCTGAGGCATCAGTGAGGTACATTCTACTTCTGAAGTTGCTGAGATGATGGTTGGGGTCCGAGGTGCCGTCATATAGAGTCATATCTAGAAGCTTGAAATCTTTTGGAATTTTGGTCTTCATAATTTCTCTGGTGAATGGATCTTGATCTTTCTGAGAGCTATCCTCTGTGGATGGTCGAGTAGCTTTAGTTTTAAGATCAGCTTCGAGTTTTATAAACTTATCTTCTAATTCTCGGCGCCGCCTTATCTCCCGGCGTAGATCTTCTTCTTTTTCACGTCGATGTTGGGCTTCTTTCTCAAGTTGCTCCAATCGATTTTGAAGTGCTTCTATTACTCCTGGATTTGATGAATTTTTGTCTCCGTTGGTTTCTGGAGTATCTTTGAGTATTGTGTCTGCATTTTTATGCGGCGTTCTGTCTTCCAAACCTGAATCGTGGTCGTTGTCATGATCATCCGCCATGTTAATGACTTCCAGGTTCCCCAGCAACAGCGCCAATGTTCCGAGGGTTACCTGAAACTGTAGGTTGATCTCGGATGAGATCTTCTGTGTTGGTCAGAGCCGACGTGTCCGGCAGGTGCACGGCGGCCGGAGCTGGTGTGTCCGACTTGTTGGACTTGGTGGTGGTGCTGATCCTTCGTCCCCGAAGGGTGGGGGTACCTGCAAGGGACTCCGATGCTTAAGTTAGCAAGGGTATTAAGCAGGTATTGAGTAGAATCAGAGTATGAGTTATACCTGGGTGCTCCAGTGTATTTATAATGGTGAAATGTGACCTCCTGTGGATAAGATAAGTTAGTTATCTTATCTTATCTTTATCTTATCTTTAAGTGAGGTCATCTTTAAGGGAACCGCCTTTATCTCTATGGGCTTGGGCTGCCCTTGAATTTGGGACGTGTTCCTCTATTTGGGCCCTTTGTTTGGGCTTTCCTGTGTCTTGGCCGAGCTCTTTGAGAAGAGGTCGGGTTATCCTGACCTGAAGAGGTTGGTCGCTTTGTCTGTAGAACATCCCGGGTCGGAAAACTCGACCCAGGGTATGAACACTGGCCAATCAGGACGAAGAACCAAGAAAAAGAAGAAGGGATGAAGATGTCGGACGATCTGAACGATCACCCCGCACACCGGAAAGACATGTCCACGTGATACACGGCAGATTTGTTGGAGGAGGAATCTCCAAATCATCCCGCAAGCGACATCTCAAAGAAGTATACCATGTCGAAGGCAAGTAGGAGGCGCCAGACATCCCAGCAATCACGGTTACCAAAGAAGATGCATCTGGAATCATCTCAGGACACGACGACCCCATGGTCATCACAATCATATTGGCAAACGCCAACCTCCACCGTACATTAATTAACCAAGGTAGCCCCGCCGACATCTTATTCAAAACTGCCTTCAACAAGCTCGGGAAAAAGAGCTAAGAACATACCCGAACAGCCTGTTCGGATTTGGGGATACCCCAGTACAGCCACTGGGATATGTATCGTTACATAAAACCTTCGGAAAGGGAAACCAATCCAAAACACTCAAGATAGACTATATCGTGGTCGACGTAAGCTCAGCCTACAATGCCTTAATAGGTCGGACAACGTTAAATCAACTCGACACAATAGTTTCAACTCCACATCTATGTATGAAATTCCCAACTGCAGAAGGGATAGCTACAATAAAAGCAGATCAAAAGATGGCGCGTCGCTGTTATAACGAAAGTCTAAACCTCCGAGGTGAAGGAGGAGAGTTCCACACAATCGAACTCGGCAGAGATCAGAGACGAGAAGAACTCCGCCCACGACCCGAAGGAGAAATAGAAAGAGTCCAGATCGGAGATACCTCAAATAAAACAACTAATATTGGCACGATCCTGAAAGGAGATGCAAAGGAATCACTAATATGGTTCCTACGAGATAATGTTGATCTCTTCGCATGGAAAGCTGTCGACATGCCAGGCATAGATCCCGAACTAATGAGCCACAAGTTGGCAGTCTACCCGGGATCCTGGCCGGTACAACAAAGACGAAGAAAACTCGGGCCAGAATGGTCTTAGGCTGTAGAAGAACAAGTACAAGCACTACTAGAGGCAGGGTTCATAAGAGAAGTTAAATACCCACTATGGCTAGCAAACGTCGTCTTGGTGAGAAAGTCAAATGGGAAGTGGCGAATGTGCACCGACTACACCGACATCAACAAAGCCTGCCCAAAAGACCCTTATCCACTCCCAAGCATCGATGCTCTAGTAGATGCCTCATCGGGATATAAGTATCTCTCATTCATGGGCGCATACTCAGGCTACAATCAGATCCCAATGTATCCACCGGATCAAGAAAAAACTTCGTTTCTCACACCAAAAGCAACTTATTGCTACATCGTAATGCCTTTCGGCCTTAAGAACACGGGAGCCACTTATCAAAGGCTAATGAATAAAGTCTTCTCAGACCACATCGGAAAAATCATGGAGGTCTATGTGGATGACATGTTGATAAAGACACAAAGTGAAGAAACATTACTAACCGACTTGGTTCAAGTGTTCAACACCATACGGAAGCACGGCATGCGACTCAACCCGGCTAAATGCACCTTCGCAGTGGAAGCAGGTAAATTCTTGGGCTTTATGCTCACCCAAAGAAGAATCGAGGCAAATCCAGATAAATGACAGGCCATACTCAACATGAAAAGCCCAACCTGCGTCAAAGAGGTACAACAACTCAATGGGAGATTGGCGGCCTTGTCCAGATTCCTAGCAGGGTCAGCAATAAGATCCTTCCCCTTCTACGCTACCTTAAGGAAGGGAAAGAACTTCGAGTGGACAACGGAATGTGAACAAGCCTTCCAAGACTTCAAAGAATTCTTGGGACAGCCCCCCATCCTATCTCGACCACAAGAGGGAGAACCACTCATACTATACCTCGCAGTAGGAAGTCGGGCAATAGCCTCAGCACTAATTAGAGAAGATGAAGGGGGACAACAACCCGTCTACTTCATTAGTAAAGTGCTACAGGGGTCAGAGCTGAACTACCAGAAAATAGAGAAGTTTGCCTACGCTCTGATACTCGCATCCCGACGACTTCGCCCTTACTTCCAAGCGCACACCATTAAAGTTTGGACCAACCAGCCCATAAAAGGGATATTGCAGAAAACAAATCTAGCAGAAAGAATCCTACAGTGGGCAATCGAGTTGTCCGAATTCGACCTCCAATACGAGGCGCAGACAGCCATCAAATCACAATACCTAGCCGACTTCATCACAGAATTCACAGACACCACGGAAATCCCCATAGAGTGGAACATATACGTGGATGGTTCCTCGAATAAAACTGGAAGCGGTGCAGGTGTGATAATCGAAAGCAACCAAGGAACCCAACTTGAGCTTTCCCTGGAATTCGGATTTCCGGCCTCAAACAACCAGGCGGAATATGAAGCGTTATTAGCTTGATTGAAGCTGGCTAGGAAAGTTGGAGCTCAGAAACTCAACATATACAGTGACTCACAAGTGGTTACCTCGCAAATAACGGGAAACTACCAAGCCAAAGATCATACCATGAAAAAATATTTGGATAAAACCAAAGAACAGCTCGGACAACTCGGGGAATATAGGATCTGCCACATACCCCACGAGCAAAATGCCCGAGCTGACGCACTCTCAAAACTAGCCAGCACCAAACCAGGGGGCAACAATAGAAGCCTCATCCCGGAAATATTGCAAAACCCATCAATATTGGAAGAAGAAAAAATCCTAGCCATAACAGGTCAGGATCAAGGATGGATGACCCCCATAATTAACTACCTCAAAATAGAAGCGCTCCCCACAGATGAAAAGGAGGCAAAGAGGTTAAAAAGGGAGCCACAGTACTACACTATCATAAACAACACCCTATACAAAAGAGGGATCTCAACACCATTGTTAAAATACGTACCGACCTCCAATACAAGGGAAGTCTTGGAGGAAGTACACAGCGGCATTTGTGGCAATCATCTCGGAGCGCAAGCTCTCACCAAAAAGGTACTCCGGGCGGGATTCTATTGGCCAACTCTACAAAAGAAAGCTACCAAATTTGTAAAGACATGTCCACCATGTCAGAAGCATGCCAACTTTCACATCGCCCCACCGGAAAAGCTCATCAGCGTAACCTCACCCTGGCCATTTGCAAAGTGGGGACTCGATCTTCTCGGACCCTTTCCCCAGGGATCGGGACAAGTCAAGTTCCTCATAGTAGGGGTAGACTACTTCACAAAATGGATCGAGGCAGAACCCCTAGCCAACACCACTGCTCAAAGAAGTCGGAAATTCCTATATAGGAACATCATTTCAAGGTTCGGGGTTCCATACTCTATCACCATGGATAATGGCACCGAATTCACAGATGCAGGCTTCAGAAAACTAGTAGCCGACTTGAACATAAAACACCAGTTCACCTCCGTCGAACATCCCCAAGCCAATGGACAAGCTGAAGCAGCCAACAAAATTATATTGGTCAGGCTGAAACGGAGACTACAAGAAGCAAAGGGAGCTTGGGCCGAGGAACTTCCACAAGTCCTATGGGCGTATCGAACAACTCCACATTCCACTACGAACGAATCACCATTTCGATTAACATACGGAGTGGAGGCAATGATTCCAATAGAAGTTGAGGAAGGGTCTCCCCGGGTAGTCCACTACAATGAACAAACCAACTCTCAACTTCAAAGAGAAGAGCTCGACCTACTTCTGGAAATCCAAGAAAGAGCTCGAATCAGAGAAGAAGCACTAAAGCGGTGAATGGCTTCCAGATATAATCAAAAGGTAGTGCCAAGAGGTTTCGCTGAGAATGATCTCATCTTAATCCAAAATGATATTGGAACAACTCGACCCGGAGAAGGAAAGCTGGCAGCCAACTGGAAAGGACCCTACCGAGTCATAGAAGTACTTGGGAAGGGCTACTACAGACTATTCAAACTCGAGGGACGAGAACTACCCAGATCATGGCACGCCTGTAACCTAAGAAGGTACTATAGTTAGATAAAGGTCTCATCACTAGATGCACTCTTTTTCCTGAAAAGGTTTTTTAATGAGGCGTCAAGATTGAGATTTAATCCGACTTAAGGGTGTGAAAAACTCCTGCCTGTATATATTTGCACTTTCTTTAAATAAAATACATTTCAGATATTCTACAAATTCCCAAGACGCATTAATCTGAAGCATTCATCATCCGATTATAAAGCAACGGATCGAACAGAAAGTGAAGAACAGATTCACTATACGATCTCGATAGGAATGATCGACCGACAAAGGTGAAAACGCGATTCACCTAAAGGTCGATTAAACCAGGACAGAAACCACCATCTACAAATCGGCAAATGATGAACACAGAATAATGCAAGAAGTTATCAAAAGTGATCCCAAAAAGAACCTGACAAGGTCTTATGGATTGCTATATAATAACTTAAAAAGACTGGCCGACACTAAAAAGTCAGACCAAGTCAATCCAAGTTATCAGCAAATCCTTGGAAAGAGGTCTGGCCAACCCTATTAAAGAGGAATTGCTATAACTTAGAAGAGATCGACCTAACAAAGTCGGTCTCCTACAAAGACAAGTTGTAAAAAGTAATCCCTGAAAGAGACCTAACAAAGGTCCAAGAAAGAGGATTACAAAAACAACTTAGAAGAGATCGACCTAACGAAGTCGATCCCCTACAAGACAAGTTGTAAAAAGTAATCCCTGAAAGAGACCTAACAAAGGTCCAAGAAAGAGGATTACAAAAATAACTTAGAAGAGATCGACCTAACGAAGTCGATCCCCTACAAGACAAGTTATAAAAAGTAATCCCTGAAAGAGACCTAACAAAGGTCCAAGAAAGAGGATCACAAAAACAACTTAGAAGAGATCGACCTAACGAAGTCGGTCTCCTACAAAGACAAGTTGTAAAAGTAATCCCTGAAAGAGACCTAACAAAGGTCCAAGAAAGAGGATCACAAAAACAACTTAGAAGAGATCGACCTAACAAAGTCGGTCTCCTACAAAGACAAGTTGAAAAAGTAATCCCTGAAAGAGACCTAACAAAGGTCCAAGAAAGAGGATCACAAAAACAACTTATAAGAAATCGACCCAACGAAGTCGGTCTCCTACAAAACAAAATAATCCCTGAAAGAGACCTGAACACGGTCCAAAACTCGACAGAGTCCGGTATGACGAAGTCGGCCCGAAAAAGATAAAGCTACAAAAGGCAAAACCTCAAAAAAGATCTGAACAAGATCTAAGAAAAAGGATCACCTAGTAACGAAGCGGGGACCGACATGAAGAAATCGGACTGAAGCTACAAAAAGTTATAAAAAGTAATCCCAAGGGGTTGCTCGAAAAGATCAATTGAGAAGATCAACCAACAGAGGGGAGATAATTCGACCCGATAGGCCTTGACCTCGCCACAAAAGCGATCAAAAGAGGATGGATAAAAAAAACTCCGAAAATCCCAGGTAAATGATAAAGAAAGCTGCAAGCAAGCATATCACAGTTATCATAAAACAAAGACTCAACAGGTCGCTTGAAAGCCAACCCCAAGAGCCAGAGAAACCATTTTGTTTTTCAAAATAAAGTTGCTAAAAATAGCAACTGGAGTATCAACAGTCAACAAAGCATCATTTACAAAAAAAGAGTTCAAAGCCCACAAACTGGGCTATTTACACAAATACTTAAAAAAGGAGGTCAACCAAGATCGGGAGCCTTCCCGGCAGCATCAGTACGGGGAGAAGGAGGACAAGTCTGAATAGGCACAGCATCTACAGTTCCATCATCCCGGTTCAGAATCTGGCAATCTGAATCGGACGTAACGAGAGGAGCCGAGGAGGTCGACACTTTAAGAGAAGGCACTGGAGGAGGGTCAGCATCATCATCATCCTGGTCATCAGGGACAATCTTACCATCCCTCACAACATTGTCCAGGCTGACAAGAGTCAAGTCGGCATCAGGAGCAACAATCCAGAACTGCTCCATCAGGTTCTCGGAGGCAGCAGTTACGCTGCCAACAAGGTGACCCTGAAGCTCGGCATAATTAACCCGAGCAGTTTCTAAATCATCCCGGAGATGCATTAATTTCCTATAAGCTGAGACATAGCTATCCTTATGCTTCAGGGCCATGTCCTCAGCCAACTTCAAAGAAGCAGCCAGGGCAATAGAGCTGGCCTTTTCACCCTCCAGCTCCTTCTCCACCTTCGCCAACTTCACCTCCAACTCATCCTTCAGACCCTTGATCCGATCAAATTCTGACTTGGCCTCCTCCATCAAGGATTTTGTGGCATGAATCGGGATCCCTTGAACTGTTCGAAAAATAGCCGCACCCATATGAGCCATTTTCACACTACTTTTGGTGATAAAATCCAGATGCTGAAGAAGAGACACGTCGTCCATGGAAAGCCCACCATAGGGGGCAATTTGCTGGCCAACAAACTCGATAGCATCAAAATCCAGGGCATCCAGGTTAAAGGGCTCGGATGTTTTTTGCTTTTTTAAGGGAGGAACACCAGAAGCAACGACAGAAGTTTGTGGAGGATCGACCTGATGAAACCGAGGAGTAGGAATTGCTTCCCTCGGCCCGAAAGAACTCGGCACAGGAGGCTTCACTGGGACTTGAGAAGATCCCTTGCCGGCCACTTTGACCGAGATGTTCAGAGCAGCAGTTGCCTTCTTTGCCCTTTTAAAGGCCTTCATGGAGTCGTTGTTCTTTGACATCTCTGCAAATACAGAATTAGCCACAGCAAAGAGTTACGGTCACAACAAGAGGAGGAAAAAATTAAGAAACAAAGTATAAGAGACAAGTCAGACAAGTACCCAAAACAGTCCGAACCAAGGACGGGTCATTCAAAAACCTTTTTGTATCAAGATGGGGTGGTTTCCCCCATAGATCCTCAAGAACAACGACAAAGGCACGCTCAACATCATCAAGCATCTCCCAGGTATAGCGAGACACTCTCACATCCCTCTGCCACTCTAGAGGGAAAGAAGGCTCATCATTTTCATCAAGAAAAAAGGGGCGGGCCCCCTCAACAGCACGAATCTTAAAGAAGTAATTCTTGAAGTCCTTAAAGGACTCATCATACATGGCAAAAACTTTGTGGCCCTGGGCGGACCTGAAGAAAACCTAGGAAGCTTTCTTTTTTGAAGAACCGCCAGGCTTGGCGGAAACAAACAAGTAAAGGAAAAGAGTCTGGGAAGGTGTTACATCTAATTCACGGCAGAGAAGTTGAAAAATTTTAATAAAACCCCAGGAATTGGGGTGAAGCTGGGATGGGGCAATATTACATGACCACAACAGGTCGGTCTCGAAAGCAGTAAAAAGAAAAGTAACGTTCAACTGGCTGAAGAAGTATTCATAGGCATAGAAGAAGGGATGCCCCCTCTCAATGGAAGTCGAAAAACAAACTCTCTCATCAGAATCAGGAGCAACAAGCTCGTAATCCTCCTCACAGGCATTGTTACCACAAATCCTATGGCGCTTCCTCAGCTCTGTGCAAAACTCAGCATCCACAACAGAAACACACAACAAAACAAGGGAGTCCAGCCAATCGGACATCCCCTCGGGAACTCTGGAAGACATCTCTACAATATTATTGCGAGAAGACATGAGGCCAACTAACCCTACAAGTAAGAAAAGAAGATGGGGTTACCACAAACATCTCGGACAAAGGGAGAAAACAACTCGGTCAATACTTCTCAGGCGATGGAACAAAGAAAAGGAAAACCCCAAGACTCAAACCAAAGTCCTGGGGCATCCTTTGGAGGCAGTAACAAAGCAAGGTTTCCAGAAATCAATCTACAAGCTTACATCTCAACATGTCTCAAAAAAAATTCAAAAAATAGCAAACACCTTTCTTCAAGGAGAAATACAAAAAATCATTACATTCTACCAAACACGCCAAGAAGAGACCATTAAAGATGCAACCTTTTTTCAAGATCAGACAAAAAGCAAAACTTCAAACAAAGCGAGGAGCAGACGCAGATTTTTATCAAGTATCAGGCAGGAAAAAACCACAAGCGACAATAAAACCCTAGAAAGCCTCAACGGAAAAGCCAAGAGAATACATAAAAGAAAGACAGGAAAAACATGTTACAGTGACAAGCAAATACAAGACCTCGAAAAGATTCAAACTTTCAAACATGCAAAAATCAAAGCTTCACCAAAAATTGAAAACGAAGCTACAAGAAAGCCAGTACTTACCTGCAAAAGAACAGCAAGCTTCAAGGAAATTGAAGATGGAGACGAAATCTGGGACACCCACTCACAAGCAAAAACGCGAACAAGAGCAATGTCGCAGAAAAGAAAACACGAAAACTACAAGAGAAAGCAGAAGCGCAAATGAAAGAACAGAAAGCAAAGAGAGCAAAGAAAAGAAGTTACGAAAAGGCTAAAGGAGAGAAACCGTTTCTGGGTTTTCAAAGTCAAAGTAAAGAGCCAAAGGGAAACGGGGCAATTAATGCTTAAATAAAAGAAGACATTAAACCCTCGCACGTTCCCAAAAAAGCGCCGATATAAAACGCGCATCGTTTAGAAGAAACGTTCTACATTCAAAGCTGCTACAAAGGAGTCGACAAAATGCTTGAGTTCGGCTTCACCAAAGAAAGACCGAAGTCAAGGACTCGATCCCAAAGAGAAGACCGAGCTCAAGCAGGGGCACTGTTCATATCCTGGGTCGAGTTGTCCGACCCGAGATGTTCTACAGACAAAGCGACCGACCTCTTCAGGTCAAGACAATCCGACATCTCCTCAAAGAGCTCGGCCAAGTCACGAGAAAGCCCAAACAAAGGGCCCAAATAGAAGAACACGCCCCAAATCCTAAGGTAGCCCAAGCCTACAAGAGAAGGGCGGTTCCCTTGAAAGATAAGATGACCTCACTTGAAGATAAGATAAAGATAAGATAAGATAACTAACTTATCTTATCCACAGGAGGCCACATCTCACCATTATAAATACACTGGAGCACCCAGGTATAACTCATATTCTGATCCTACTCAATACCTGCTTAATACCCTTGCTAACTTAAGCATCGGAGTCTCTTGCAGGTACCCCCCACCCTCTGGGGACAAAGGATCAGCAGCACTTTCAGTTCCACATGTCGGACACACCAGCTCCGGCCGCTATACACTTGCCGGACACGTCGACTCCGACCAACACAGAAGATCTCGATCTAGATCGACCTACAGTTTCAGGTAACCCTCGGAACACTTGGTTCTGAAGTTCCATATCTTAGTGTCATTGGAACGCTAATGTATCTTGCTAATAATACACGACCCGATATATCATTGGATCTGATGTGCCGTCGTACGGAGTCATGTCGGGAGCTTTGAAGTCCTTTGGGATTTTGGCTTTCATAATCTCTTTGGTGAATGGGTCTTGATCTTTGCGGGGGTTATCTTCATGACTGGATTGAGTAGTCTTGGTTTTTAGATCGGCTTCATGTTTTAAGAGTTTGTCCTCTAACTCCTAACGCCACCTAGTTTCCCTTCGAAGGTCCTTCTCGGCTTCTCGTTGGTGCTCAGCCTCCTTTTCGAGTTGTTTGAAATGATCTTGTTGAGCTTGAAGTGCCTCCAGGATTTGTGTTTTTGGTGAGTTCTTGTCTCCGTTTGGTTGAGACATTTCCTTTGGTGTGGTGTCTGCATCCTTCTGCGGCGTTCTATTTTCTAGATCTGAGTTGTGGTCGTTGTCAAGGTTGTCCGCCATGATGATGGGATGACTTCCAGGTTCCCCGGCAACGGCGCCAATGTTCCGAGGGTTACCTAAAACTGTAGGTCGATCTCGGACTAGATCTTCTGTATGGTGGCCAGAGCCGCCGTGTCCGACTTGTTGGACTTGGTGGTGGCGCCGTCACCAGAGGGTGGTGGTACCTGCAAGAGACTCCGATGCTTAAGTTAGCAAGGGTATTAAGCAGATTTTTAGTAGAATCAGAGTATGAGTTATACTTGGGTGCTCCAGTGTATTTATAATGGTGTGGAGTGACCTTCCCTTGAGATAAGATAGTTATCTTATCTTATCTTTGAGTGAGGTCATCTTATCTTATCTTTCTAGGGAGCCGCCTTATCTTTCTAGGCTTTGCCGCCTTTAGATTTGGGCTGTGCTCCTTTATTGGGCTTGCGTTGGGCTCCCATGGTGATTGTGGCCGAACTCTTTGAGAAGAGATCGGGTAGTCCTGACCTGAAGAGGTCGGTCGACTTATCTTCGATCAGCATGGGTCGTACAGCTCGACCCAGGGCATGAATAGTTATCCAACAACAAAATTCAATCCAATGATGTTATTCACCAACAAAAAATATGCTCAGGTTCAGGAATTGTAAAAAATCAAATACACAACAATAATCACCAGATTCAACAGCAATTCTAATTAAAATTTTCTTGGGTTCAACAACAATTCTAATTTATTCAAGTATTCAACTCTAATATCCAACAACAAAATTCAATCCAATAATGTTATTTAGCAACAAAAAAATTGATCATGTTCAGCAACAATTGTGAAAAATCAAATACAACAGCAACAACCACCAGATTCAACAACTTTAATTAAAATTTGCTCAGGTTCAACAACTGTTCTAATTTATTCAAATTTGACACTAAACTAGTGAAAGAACAGGGTCGAAAATTCAAACGGAGCTCACCCGGTTGATTCGTTCCGAGACCGCGACGAAACAAGAAGACAATGACCACCACCACCACCTAACAGAGCAGAAGCTGCTTGACTGGTTCCATCTGCTTCTGCCGCCGACGAAGCGAATGCAGGAGCACGAGATCGTGACAAGCTTATGAGTGCGAGACCGAGAGAGTGATGAGGTGAGTCTGTGAGAGACTGAAAGTGACGACTGACGAGGTGAGGGGAGAGACGAGAGAGTGACGCGGTGAGGGTGAGGCATGAGTGAGACCGTGGAGTGTCAGGAGAAAAGAGAGATGAGGCTGGGAGTGGGGGGTTCCATTCAGATTAGGTTTTAACAAAAGGGGAGAGGGGAAAGCCTCTGAAAACGACGCCGTTTGCAGGTAAATTTAAAAAAAAAACCACAACCCGGACCGGGTTGCATTAACTGACCGAATCGTCGGTTTTGATGAAAACCAGCCGGGTCGAATCGATTTCCACCAGGTCTCATGCTTGTATGGTTCAATAGGTGACTCGACCCGAGTAGATGATCGGGTGACTAGATTTTCGGTCGAACCAGCCGGGTCAAACCGGGTTTGAGACTTGAAAGTAAAAACCCCAATCAAGAATTCAGCTAAAAGTTGAACCTATACAGTTTTTTAACGATTAACCAATTTTTTAAAAATATATTTTATATATAAATATATTATTTTATTATATTTGATTTAATCCGATTTAATTTCAATTGAATCTTTGAACTTCTAACTTTACCGAATTAATAATCAATTTAGTTTTTAAAACCTTGATTTTTATCACCCTTAAATCAGGATAAAGAAATCCACCCATAATAGAAATTATAAATTCAATAATCATTAAACTCTCAATTTATCACTCTATCAATCCTTTCACTTTAAAAAGAATAATATGGTGCCTTACATTTGATACGACCAATTCTTCTCAAACAACATTTCCATGGAAAACATGGTGTTATTGTTTAGCATTACAATTTTCCGCATCTCTCCTCTACACAAGTTTCCTTCCAACTTCATTAATTCCAATTTGGATGAGTCTCTTGCCAGAAATATTTATATTAAGGAAGCGGGGAAAAAAGTAAAATGCGTCTCTAACCGTTAAGTCGTTAACCAATGAAGAATTCCTAGCATATGCACAATCTGTCACTCAGCAGCTTGGCTGAAGCACAGCTCAAATGTTCAAAGAATTTGCTATATTGACATGATTAAACTCTACGAATACAACAATATTTGACAAATATAATCTCATCTTTCACTTTCCAAGCCCATAGAATCATATCTGGAGATCATCCAATGCCGTTAGCAACTTTAATTTCTGCAATAAAACAAGATATTTTGCAGCGATCGTTCAGGTGAATTGCAAGCACAACTGAATTTAAAAATAGAACAAAAAAAAAAAGAACTGGGGTGTTGGGGGGGAAGGGGAAGATGCAATACCGTAATAAATGTTGCAGGATCATCGAGACTTGTCGACCCTAGAATAACTTCCCTCCTCAGCTTACTGGTAAGCTTGTGGCAAGCCCGAAGCTGAACATTTTAAAACAATATATCAGAGAACAGAAAAGATGGAAAGTGGTTAAATGACACCCTCATTCGATCAAATCAATATTATTCAGACCTCAGATCTGGTTGCTCCACCAACAATGAATATAAATATCCGCTGTCCCATCTTCTTGAAATCACTGGATGAGTGTTTGAGAACCGAATCACTGTGCGACAGCAGGAAAAGATGAAAATTAAATGAATATTTTGAAACCAGAGGACAATTGCCAATTTTGTCTGATGCATGATAGTCCTACAAATTACCTACATAATGGCAAGCTTAAGCCAGTTTATGCAAATAAGCAAGGAGGATTAGTACCATAGTTCGTGGATAAGCTAACACTAAAAGCATTTATTATATTACAATTTTTTAATGAAGAGAAAAGAAAGTAAAACCTTGAATATCCATCATCAGAGCCTCGAGGTCGAGCCCAAGTTGGTGTGCGCCTTGACCTCATGGAATGAGCAGGAGGATTTTGATGTAATTGAGCATAAGGAACACCGTGGACAGTTGGATTTGGGTCATTTAAACATGGATAATCCTCCTTGGACAATTCATTTTTGTTGATCTTTTCAATGAGTTCCTGAATAATAGATATTCTACTCATCACATATGACGCTAAGAAAAAGCTTCATAAGCAACTTCTTGAACAATAGTAAAATATTTTGACTAAAATTGTCATGCTAAAAAAAAATGAAGTTAGCTTTTGTTTCCTTTACAATGAGATTAAAAGATGTAGTAAACAACTGTTTAGTGAATACCCTTTCTGGTTTTTATTTTTGATTTTTTTTATTTATGGTTAGTTTTTAAGGTATAGAAATTAACCAGCATATTTACATGTTTCTTTATGTAACTGGAAAACATATATACATTAAAAGGGGGAAAAACAAACCTTCAAACTTATCCTTTATGCAATGTTCAAAATCAAATCAGGAAAGAAGTGTGAAATTTGTTCAACAGTTGACTTATGTATACTCCCCTTCTAATGAAATTTTTGTAAAGTTAATATTTAATATGAATTTAATGTGTTAAAATCGTATTCACTTAATTTATACCTCTAATATGGGATAAAAACGTGACAGCTGCCATGTCTCTTCTTCACCAGAACGATCTTTCCTTGCTGCACGCTTTTTCTGACAACTTAAAGAAGCACGTTTCAGACTTAACTAAAGCATTGAAAGGTCACATATTTGTACTATAAGTTACTGTTACCTTTATATCAAACTTAAGAGCAAATGCACCAGTTGAAGTCTTTTTGGCTTCTGGCTGTCCCACAAGCATTCTCAAATTATTTATCGCAATCATATCTTCATTTGTCAACCTTGCTACCTGAAAGCATTTTAAAGATAAAAACATGGCAAGCCACCAATAGAGATTAGGCAAAAGATCATAAAATTTCTTCCTTGACATTTTAAATGAACACTAAGCGGTAATGTAGCTGCCACCAAGTCTATGAAAACTACACCTTCACCAAATTTAGACCAGTTTCTCCCTCAAATTTCTCAGGATAAATGGCTGCGAGTATCATTAACAAGCGTAACTTATTTTCACGGCTAGCATCCTGCATAAGAATAGCAATTAGAATGAAATTTAACCAATGAAAAGGCAGTGGTTTCATTTTTAATTTCACAAATTATTTTGCACAGAGAGTTTTCTCTTAATCAAACTATGTGTATCCCTTTCTTTTCCCATCTTAGAAGTTAGAATTACTTACTTCATTTGTGGTCAAAAATTTGATCACATCTTTCATCCCTGCATCTCCAAAAACTAGATTTTGCTCCAGTTGCCCAATATCCCGAAGCCTCGACTCCCTAATGATTCTGTTAATTTTTCCAGCAATCTGGACAAAAAAGTGCACAGTGGTAAACATAAAACCCATTATCTTAACCAACTTCAATATCATAATTCATGTACAAAGTGAAACACACACAAACTCTAATAATGTCAATCAATTGTTGAAGAAAGAACAAGCTTCATAAATATGTAACAAGTTTAAACACAAGATCATTTATTCAGTAATCAATGGCAAGAATCATGATGGAAGCAACTGAAACTTCTGATGGATATCCATATTTTAAAATAATATATATATTTTTTTGGTGACTATTTTAAAATAATGACAAATATTCAAATGTTCACAATAGTCATTTTTAATTAGATAATACTTCATACATGAAAAGATACAAATGAATCATCAAAGTTTTAAATAATGATGGGCACATTTTTTCTTCTAGTATAATAATAAATACTCAACGATACATAGGACACAGTTGGTTTGATTATGATCTGTAAATTAGGATTCACAGTAACTTTCAAGGTAGGGAACCTGCTGATGCAGCAATAAACCAAGGGAAGATGGCAATGGCTTTCATTGTTTTTGACACCACATTTTTTATGTGCTTTCTTTAGCAAAGAGGTGGTGAGGGAAGAGCAAACAAAATTAATTGTCCCACCAATCCACAATACAAATATAGTATTACAAGATTGAGAATTTCCTTGAAGATTTTAACATGTATTAGAAGACCTCTTCTAGGTAGCTTCCAAGTGAAGACAGCACCATTTTACTTTAATTATCTGGATTGCCATACAAAAGAACTAACCTCTACATGGAGGGAAAGCTTGTCAATTTGTTCACTGTATTGTGGAAGTGCTTGCACCATCTTCTGTATGTCCCTTGTGGACATTTCACCACTTCCTCTATAAAAGAAATGCAAAGTTGTGTCAAGTTAATGATGACACTGACTAGTTGAATGAATAAAAATTACAATAGACTCCAGATTTACTCTTTACTAAACAGGTATATGTAAGAGCTTGGTTCCACAAATATTAGGATTAGGCAAGAACACAGAAAGAAGAGTAGAAGAGAATGGACAAGAATAAGAGGAGCTGGAAGATATAAGGGTGATATTCTCCAGATCTCTGATTTATTCAGGGAAGAGCAAAATACTAAAAGGTAGAGATCAAGGTAGCCTCTACCCAGCCTACATCCTTTCTTCCCCTACTAATTCCTTTCAACCCTCTTATATACATTCTCAATCCTCTCTCCTATAACAGAATTCATGCCTCACTCACGCCCTCCCCACTAACTTTCCAGCTACCCTATTTTTTACATCAGCTCGTGCCACTCTATTTTCATTTTCAACTCTCCTTCTTTCCATTTTTCTACAGTAAATAAACGTTAGAGGAGCCATTTTACTATTCTCTTCTCAAAAACTTAACTGCCTATTTTCCCTCATTCTTCTTATTTTCTTCACTTGGGTACTTAACAGTATATTCTTTCAAACTAGGAAATAAACATGCCTTGTTTATTTTCCAATTACCGACTTTGATCGTTTTATACAACAGGTGAGATTTATGATAGATACAAAACCAATTGCATGCAGACCTATCAGTTTCGGCTTTTAGGAGTGTTAATCCTTGACATGATATCATAATAGCCTCTACGGATCAAGTGATTAAGAGTGCAATTCATTTTCAGTACAATAGAGGGTACTATTGGCAAATCATTCCCAAGGATGAATGTGCAAAGGGATACCTAAGGAGTCTGCTGGATTTTTAGCTTCATGGTGTTAAGTAGACCAAGACCACTTGTGTATGGCACCCAAACAAATTCTGAACAATCAAATAACACATTCACATAGTGCATATGTTATTTTGAAACAGTTGCAATACATTAATTGTGGTAATATAGGGTGATGGAGGAGTGACAAATAATGATATTAAATGGTAACATATATAAGAGTAACATCAGGCTTGACAACATAGGAGAGAAACAAGATTTCTTCCCAACATGGTCACACAAAATTAAGCATCCAAGCTACGAAATTATCATCATGACATAGGAAAGCATTTACATAAGAACTACAGAATTAGGCAAATATTTTATTTATTTCATTATATCATACTACCATTAATACAATTAGTTCTTAACCAACAATCTTTTACATTACGCTGCCATTAATCGAACTCGAAAAATTATCAGGGATTCACTCACCTTGAACCATGTTGGATTTGTGCAGCTTTGTTCTTTGAAATGAAGTTGGTCATCTTTTCGTGCAACCGTTCACTAGCCTGGCAAGGGCATGAATATCAAAATGTCATCATGTTCCATAAGTGTAATATAGTATAGATGACCTTACATACTTGACTGTAAGCCTAAACTACCATATGCGTTAAAAACTAATAGCAGAACTTACATCTGCAATATGAGCATGGCGAAGCTCAAGCCATATAGGATCGTGATCTTCCAAAAGAACCTCTTTCTTCTCAGGTAAACCACCATCTTTTCCAGGAACCTTACAAATGCAATAGATTTGAGTTCATATACAAGACAGTGGACAAAAATCTTCAATGGGCACGAAAAGAAACTCTAGAAGATACCTCATGGACATATTTATTTCCATCCATATTTAGCAAATCATGGCACATAGCATCATATGTCCATTCATGTATCACAGGAGCAATCTACATCCAAAATGGTAACCTCGTTGTAAGCAATATAATACAGTAAGTTGAATTAAAATTACAAGTCCAATGCTGTGACCAAAACATGGAGATAAGAAACCTGATCGATAGTTCTATCGATGATGAGCAATTCACAGGTCTCAGTCTGAGGAAAATTAGCTATAGTTTTTTTATATTTTGTGATACAGTCCCAGACACCAGCAGCAAGCTTTGTTGGAATAAGATCACGAAAAGTAGTCATCGTTGTTGCATCGATGGTCTTGGCAGCACGAAAGCGAACTGTAGGAAATTCCTAAAGACAAACTTATATGATTCAGTTATAGAACATTGATGACAATTTTTGTCTTCGTATCACAGAGTGTCAAACATCACTGACAACATACTCTTAATGAAGCAAAAACCGTGGCAATCCGCATAGCCATCACATTTAAACATGCAACAGCTTTATGATGATTCTCCTCGTCCCCAAACAGTTCCTCTAAAGCTCTCTCATTATTGGTGACAAAACCCTGCGTTAATTTGACCAAAATTACACACCAGAAAAATGAGAATCACTAAAAAGTCAGAGAATGGCCTATATACTCAAAAATATCAGATAATGAAGAAATTAAAACTAATAAACAATTCCTTATTAGCACATTTGATGGTTGATATTTATCTCAAGGGAAGGAACCTCCATAAATAGATTTCATGAATTTTGCATTCCAATAATGTAGCTTTACATATTACTATCTTTTTTAGTTAGTGTGGTATGAATAAAATCATAAAGAACAATGTCTAGCACAGAATGGATGTCTGCATCTGTGAACTTAAAAAAAAGCCCTTTATACCCTTTTGTTAGAGATTTTTTAAAGGTAAGTCAATGATAAAGATGTTTCCTTGTGTCACATTCAAATACTGGCAAAAGCATCCCTATTTGTGTAGGTAAGACTATTTATATATATATATATATATATATATATATATATATATATATATATATATATATATATATATATATATATATATATATATATATATATAAACCCTAAACCATAAACCCTATATCCTCATCAAACCCCACAAGGTGATAAACCTGCTGGGCTACCTTCTTTTCGGGATCTGACTTCACCTAGTCGGAAATGCATGGTTGCTATTTTATCAGAAACAAAGGTTTCTAACCTATGAAAGAAACGCTGAAACAGCATTTTTCCTGGGTTTTAATTTTCTCTTCTTTTAATCTTATCTCATTATTAATTATTTTTACAGCTGTCTTTTTATGAAAAAGCTCTTTATAAATTGTAAAAAGCTCAAACAAATGCCTAAAAATTTCACCCCAAATAGAGCCTTTAGCTAATTTAAACACATACTATCACATTCGAACCACACATCATGATTTTTCAACCTTTTACTTCTGTGAGAACAAGTTACTTTAATCCTTGTTAGACAATTGGCCCCAAATATCGCAGATCCAGCCACAGGCATAGGTTCTTGTTTGTTTAATTTGTACCTGGAGAGGTTTTCTTTTTCCCCAATTAACATGAACTGAATTGGAAGAACAATAGAACATACCAATCTATCATTCAACTCTCAAGTCTCTTCCATGGTTACATGGACTGGAAGTGGACAAACTCATCGAAAACTTCTACATGTCATAAGTTCTGAAATATACTAACGCTTACTACTAAAAGGGAAGAAAAAATGAGTATATTCATTAAAATCATGAACAAAGATAACATGTAGTAGTATGACAGACAAGCAAGTGAAATGAAGTAGTAGAACATACCTGACTGTCTATGGCAAAATACTCCAAATTCATCTGCAGTGTGTCAAGTTAGTAGAGAAAATAACAATCAGCAAAAATACATTGTTTGGCATAAAAATATCAATTCAAGTGCAATATATAGATCCTAAAATAAAGAATATTCACCTCCCTTAAAGCACCTATGCGAGGCAACACCAACGCATCTTTCTTTATCTCCATCACCAATTCTCTGGATATAGATGAACTAAAGAAAACAAACGCCCTGCAAGAACATAGTACAAAACATGCTTGAAAACCAACAGTGGAAGTCAAGATGAAATTTAACAGATAGGAGATAATATAAAAACTCATACTTCCTGTATAAGGGTGTCCTCCCAGACATGTCTGACAAAAACATAATGATGCTGTCAAGAGAAATGAGGAGAGACAATCAATAAGTACAGACAATATCTATAAGACTTGACAGCACAGATTAGTTAGAATGACCAACAAAGCTAAACTTAATATGTAGCCATAAAAGTACAGAATAATTATTCTTCAGCAGCAACAACCTTAGTTTTTTCCAGTAGAACCAACAAATTATGCAAAAGTAACTGACATACAGCTAAGAAATCAGCCTCTACTGATAGAATTATGCATTAGTCTAGGAACACTCTCAAGCTAATGCAAGATAATTCATTACATATGCCACAAGCATAATAAAGAGGATATGTACTTCTCTCTAGTTGGCTGGATGAAGTATATAGCATCCATGGTGGGCAATGGCTGCCTTCGTTTGTATATGTCTTCCACCACTACAAAAAGAACAGCAAAATGTCATTCCATGCAACAAATGGAACTAGTTATGCAAAATGCAGATGCTACCAGAATAATTTAGTCTCCTCTTTTACCTCAACAAGAGAGAAAAAAGAAAATTCCAAATTTAGGAACAGCTCCCAACTCTCTCTCAGAGTTACCACTACTCACTACAACATGTAATCACCTTTTTTTATTCTTTTGATAAAACAACAAATCAGAGAGAAGTAATGGGGTAAAAAAATAAATCATTGGATGCAGATATAGAATTTTTATCAATTGGAGAAGCTTATCAACATGAACATAAAGGATTAAAAAGAGAGCAGAAAGAGGAAAAGTGAAATCTCCAAAAGCAATCTTGTGATTCTTACATGAAACACCTTCATCAGTGATATCAGCCATCTTGCAAGAGTGAGACATTATCTTGACAGTAAGTTTGTCCATTATTAATACCTGCAGGCAATCAACCAATGAAACAAGGGTAAACAAACTCTGGAGCTGGTTTAATATTTAGTAATAGCACATCCGTCCAGAAAAAAAATTGAGATAGAATCCATAATGATGAATGATCCCATTTCCTTTAGCTGCTTACTGCGAGACATTCAGGGTGCAACATGTAGCCATATATCCAATAAATGAAGAGACGTCATTTAACAAGGTGACATATTCAGAAGAGAAGATTCATGAATTTGACCATTTCCAATAATCAACATCATAAAAAAATAATAAAAAAAAAAGACGAAAAAAATTAGGGAAATAATAATGCCACTCCCATTTTTGATAATGTCACTCCATATATGATTTTTTTGCATTGTATGTTTGCAGAATTTTAGAAAAAAAGGAGTGGCAATATCCATTCCCAGAAAATTATAGATAGAAGGGGTAACTCCAGTTGCCTCTATAGTGCAATTTAAAAACCGGAGACATGATTTATGAGATTGAAGGCATTTTGTACCTTCCATGTTGATTTTGAATCCCCAGTTTTTGCAGACCTGAGCATTTCATGTAATAATCCTGGAGAAAATTTTAGTTCACATATATTAAACTGGATGATCAGATCAGGAAAAAAAAGGCAAAACGTTAACTTTTTTAAGGCAATGTATGATCAGAAAATGTGAAGGGGGAATTGAAAGATTCCAATACTAATCACTAGCTGAAGATTACCACTTGAACTATAAACTATTAAACTATTAAATATATTTGCAAATCTGTCTATCTGCTATCGGTCAGGACAAAATAATGCAGTCTCTTTACATATCTGTTAGAGAGCCTCCATAATAACCATGAGCTATGAATCTAGAAAGACCATTTTATCCCAAGAGAGATAATTTCAATAAGTTACCCTGAGTTCTATAATTCTTCTCCAACCATAAGTCACCAAGTAACAATATAGTATGCATATTACACCACCAAGAAAAAAGAAATTTCACTCAAGTTTTCGTAAAACCTCTATGTTTCAGGAAGTTGCTCCAACCTTAATAATTCCCACATTGACAAAAAGGTAAGAAATAGCCTGCATTGTTTCTATTTGGCAGCTAAGCTCTGCTATGTTTACAAGGCCTATCCCAAGCCCGGAGGTAAAAAGGGGGTTGTGTTAGGACTTCAACAGCCAATGTAAAATTTTTGAATTATGCAACATGGAATTAGAAAAATGTCTGCAGAGGAGTAAAGTCAACATCCTAGTATCCATCAATCAATAGGGCAAACTTAGTAGAGCAAAGAAATTAAGAACCGTGCTGCCACTTAACGTTCCCATTAGAAGGGAGCTTGAGCTCAAACGGGACGATAGAGTTCCTCAAATAGCAGAAGCAGTAGATAGTTCCTCTTTTAAACACCATAACTGTGAAAATCTCTGCCAGCTATATATTATAACAACGCATTCAGACACAGTGGTCTAAAACATATCCACTGTGACACGATATCCTTCCACAATTAGCATCTCCATTCAGTAAGGCAAAGCATCATATCCAACATACCATAATTAAACTCAGATTTCCAGCAACATAAGTGAAAAACAAAGATTACCAGTTTCATCCCAAAACCAATACACCTGATCAAGAAGATTTCACTCCCCATTAGGATAAACTCCATAGAACTCCCTCCAAAAGCAACTAAATCTGTTTATTATCTCCAGAAACAGGTGCCATTGCCAGTAAGCTTCAAGTTTTAAGGCGTTAACTTGCTTGCATTCACTTCAAAACGGTGTTTTTACTAATAAAAAAAAATCACCCCAAACAAAAACCATTCAAGCATTCATGCGCCAAAACACAAAATACATTGTATTCACTGGGATCATAACCAATGTCGGCAAAAAGAGAAAATGCACAGAATAAACTTCAGCATCAACTTCAACAACCAAAAATGCGGATAGAAAAAAAGAAAGGTACTAAATTACAGAAACTTCAAGAGAGTTCATAACTCTAACCAAATCAATCACGGAACGGAATCTAAAATAATTATCTCCTTTTCTTATTGAAGAGGGAGAGAGAGAGGGCCTTACGCTCGCGGCTAATTTGTTTGAAGTTTTTGTAATCGGAAGCATAAGATGAGGAATCGGAATCTGACATAGACATTGTGAATTGATGGTGATTGTGCTGTTACCCTCTGTCTCTGTGCCCCCAAACCCCACATAAAGAAACCGAAACGATGAGACCAGAAACCAGAGGCAGATCGCCGATTAACCGGAAACCTGATCAGACTGTGATACCAACAACCAAAAAAGAAGAATAGTTTCTTAAATTACAATTAAGATATACATGTATTTAAACCCAAATGTGAAGATCACGGCAAGAGGATAAAATCGTGAATGTGTAGAAAAGGAGGAGAAGTATACGAATGAATGTTGAAAGGACCACGACGTGTTGAATTGTGGAGAGCATTGAAGGGAAGGGGTCGTTGTGTTGAGGGACGAAAATGGAATTGAAAGGAAAGGAAATTTCGCAGAAGAAAGAGAGTGAATAATGCAATTGCCCGGTTCAGGACGAGGTCGTGGACCGGAACGGGAGAAATAGGGAACCGGGAACAACTACACTAAAAAGCTGTTGCCGAACCGGACTCTCACTTTTCCACTCGGTGTGTACCCTCTTCCTCCCTTTCTTTACACAGTTGCTCTCGCCATATTTCTTTAACTTGCCAACATTTGCGCGTGCGATATTAATAAAAATAACTCGCCATGTAAAATTATTTTAAAAAACGGATATAATTATATTATTGTATAAAATATTTTATACTATCAATACATTAAAATTAAGCTTATTATTATTTAGATTTATTATTTTAATTAGAATTTAATTTTAATGCACTGTCAATATAAAAATTTTTTATACGTGTATTCAATCACATAATGTCATATTAACAAAAATAGTTATATTTTACATTAAATTACATAAATGATCATTCAAGAGAATAATTATAATTACATGACTATATAAAATATTTTATACTGTCAATATATCAAAATTAAACTCTTCTAATTAACATGGTTGTTTACAAATATAATATAGAAAATTATTTCAATGCATTTTCAGTATAAACAAACTTTACACAGACAACCAATAAAAATGAGTTAACAAGCCATATCATAGTTATCTTGCTAATTTTAATTTTTAAAAATAAAAAATTAAAAAATTAGATCTTCATTTTCTTTCATTTTTTCAACTACAGTTATTGAGTTTCTGGTTTTTTTTCTTCCATGTGTTTTCTTTTTTTTTATTTTTTTACGAATTTTTTCTCTTATCTCATTCCAGAAATTAAAATTTATTGTACAAATTAATTAAATTTCACATTTCTCTGTTTTGCTCTTTTTGTCGATATTGTACTACAATTCATTATCGACTTTTTAAGAATTTCTTATTAACAACTTGTGAAGAAAATACTCATCTTTAGTTATTTGACAAATAAGACTATATTTATGTTCTTCTATTTAAGATTATATATAGGATGCTCCTCTTTAAAGATAATATTATTTATGTTCTTCTATCTAATACTATACAAACATTTAATTAGAGTATATTTTTAGTTAAAGCATACAATACTATATTTTTTTATTTTAATTTTTTTTTTGTATAATTTGTTAACTAAATTGACTAAAAATATTTTGTATAATGCTATAATTTGTATAAGTAGAACTTCCCTTAAAATTTTGTTATTTTATTCTCTCTCGATTCTGTGCTAATTGAAGTTATTAATGTAGGTACCGAAAAAATATTTATAGAGATATTATGAGTAATTTTAAAGAAAAAGATAAAAATAGAGTTGAAATAGATGTTGATATGAATCATCATAAAATTGAGATGACATTAAATGAAGAACTAGAACCTTATGAAAGCATGGAGTTCCCATGGGTACGCTAGAAAAAAAAAGGATTTAGTTTTCGCATGGGTCGTGTGACTAAATCGGGAATAGATGGCGCAATAATTGGTCAAGAAATTCTTTGTGCAAAAGAAGGGTTTCAATAAAAACAAAAAAAAAAACAAAAAAAAATATGCTAGAAGAGAAGATAAAATCCATGGAGTACTTGATGAAACAAGGATAGATTGTAATGCAATATTATATGTTAAAGAGGAAAAGATCAATGGTTTATTTCTAGATTTATAAAAGACCATAATCACAATCTTGTCACCCTTAGAAGTGCATAATTTCTCCAAGTATATAGAAAGAAGACCAAAATACAAAAATGAATCTGGTTTAACTTATAGTAAAATAGCACCTATCTTAGCTACAAAGAGTGGTATGGAGAATGGTGGAGTTGACAATATTAGTTTTATCAACAAGATGTTATAAATTACTTGAATAGAAAGAGACAGAAGAACTTAGAAAAGGGAGATGTCCAGATAATGTTATCCTTTTTAAGGATTGTCAACTAAAAGATGTTGAATTTTTTTTTTATGCAATCCAAATAGATATAGATGAACAACTTACAAATGTCTTTTGGGTTGATTCAAGGTTTGAAAAGGCTTATAAATATTTTGAAGATGTTACTTTTGACCCTAATACCTAACAAATAAATATAGAACGTCATTTGTGCCATTTACTGAAGTTAATCATCATCAACAATCTATTCTGTTTGATTGCGCTTTGTTATGGGATGAAACTGAAGAAACTTTTGTTTTGTTATTGCGTAAATAGTTGCAAGCAATGTCTCATACTTGCCCAAAAATAATTATCACTGATCATAATAGTGCTATTACTAATGTTGTATCAGAGGTGTTTTAAAATATCAAGCATCATTTTGTATATCATAGTGAATTCAAGAATCAATTATATAAATGTATTCATTGTTTTATCACTACTGAGGAATTTGAATCTAATTGGAAAGCAATGATTGATAGATTTGATGGGAAGATAATCAATGCGAAAGACATATATTGTATTCGAGAAAAATAGATTCCTACTTATGTACATTCTAATTTTTGTGCTGGAATGTCTACTACTCAAGGGAGCGAAAATGAATAATTTTTTCAAAGATTAGTTAAATGCAAGTACTCCATTGAGTAAATTTGTAACTCAATATGAGAAGGCTCTTGATGCACATTACAATAAGAAAAGAGAAAAGAGTTTTAAGAACATGAGTGCAAGTCTTCTCTTGCGAACTTTGTATCCTATGAAAGAACATGCTTCAAAAAGTTATACAAAAAAGATGTTTCATATATTTCAAAGTGAATTAGTTGGCTCTCAAAAATTTATTATAAACAAAGTTGAATTCTCCAATAAAGTCTACAAATATAAGGTTCATGAAATTTGTCATGATAAACCTAACTTTTACGTGAGTTTTCATTCCATTTCAAATGAAGCAAGTTGTAGTTGTCACATGTTTGAATTTGTGGGTATTCTTTATAGACATATCTTCATTGTGTTTATAAAAAAAAGTTGTTTAATATTCCGTCTTGTTATCTTCTATATCGATGGACAAAAAATGCTAACATAGAGAAAGTTAATGGATTGGAAAATAAAGAAATTCAATAAAGGTGCAATAAGAAGTACATTACTTCATTGTTTAACAACGTTGCCATTAAATCTTTAGACATCCTACTATATAGAGCTTTACGCCTAAAACGTAAATCAAAGGTAGTGAGGTGCTACGACCTCTAAAACAAAAATACGTAAATAGATATATATGAAGAATAGTTTAACTAGGAGCCTTGGGAGAAAAGATGAACAGAACAAGACCGAAAACGAATCACACTCAAAAATGATTAGATAGAAGGCTTATACAAAAAACCAAAGAGACAAGTATATAAATAGTTTCAAAAGATAGATACATAATCGAGCACTAAACTCAACCTGCGAAGTAAAGGCTGGCTAGAATATATACACACACAGCCCAAAAATAAACCAAAAGACAAATACAAATCATAGTTCTCCAAAGTCAACCTCTAAGAGGGACAAAAAATATTTTTAATATAACAGTGGAGAATATATGTATATATATAAGCTAAGTACATAATATAAAAAAATCCCAAAAGTATATCTTCGCTTCTGAAAGAATCTCCAGCACGCTCAGTAAGATGCCTCACATCTTGCATCTGAAAAACAATGACACGTATGGAATGGGAACCAGGGGTTTTTAGTATGGTAAAGGTGCCCACATAGATAATATAGAAGGTCCCGGAAAAGCCAGATGCGTTCCTAAAACTCCGACACTCAAAATCAAACTTAAAGTTTGTTTCTAAACTAGAAATCTCGGTAATTTATCTAACAGATTCTAGTTCTAATCTAACTATTCAGTTTTCATTTCCTTCACATCTCCTAAACACCGGGTGGAACAACTCTCATCACGCTTCCACTATATAAGGGGTCTATCAAATGCAAACACATACAATACAATAAAAAAAAAACACAAAATATAGATAGCAAGTACAACGGATAGGACAAGTAGTAGTTAATTACAAATAAGCAATTAGGCAAGTCAAAACAAAGCATACCCAAACAAAACATACTAGTGAATATGATGCATGTCTGTCCTATGGCCGATGAGTCTCATCTGTCAGTTATATAGCCAAACCCGACATGTCCGGTAGCTAATCTTAGACAAAAGCACCACCTCACAGAGCAAGTGGGACTGAGCTACAATCCCTTGCATACACTACCCACTTATCCTAGAGCAAGTGGAACAAACCATTACTGCTGGGTAATACCCAGTGAGTGTTTACCGGCTCAATCTAGAGCAAGTGGAATAAACTACTACTGTTGCTACTACCCAGGTGTCTCAATCACTGACCCGGAGCAAGTAGGATGAACCACAATCCTTGCTACTATCTGGGTATCTCAAGCATTAACCCGGAGCAAGTAGGACGAGCCACAACCCTTGCATACTATCTGGGCAAGCATGTCTCAATCAGACTTACTTCCATTTGCATAATCATTCTCTTCGTATCTCAATCAAATTCGTTCATCACCATCTCTCAATGGCATAACCATACTCATCATACTTAGTCATCATCAATCATTCTCTTTTCTTATTATCATAATCATCCCCATCACGTCTCTCATTTCATGTAACCCATTGTCCCTTAATGCCAATTCATCACCCTCAACATGTTCTCTCTTATTCCAAAGCCTAAAAACTAGCTATTACACCTTAAACAGGGTTATCAGAGGTTTGGAAAACTAGAGAGATAGTCGATAGTTCAAAAATTGTGTATTATCAACAAAACAATGGTTTTGGAGGTTTACAAGTTTGTCGGGAAGGTCAAATAGTTAAAAATAAAGTTTTAGTATAAAATAGGGTATTATGCATACGCATGGTACTGTGCATACACATGCACCAGACGAACTTCCCTTCGTGTGCGTACGTACAACTTGCAAAATCCTAGAGTGTGCGTCACACACCTCCTTGTGCATACGCACAAGTCTTACCAATGCTATGGTCTGTGTGTGCGCACGGCAGTGTGCGTACGCACGCATACCGGAAATTTTGGTTTTTTTAAAACTGTGTTTTAAATCCAACCTTCAAATGCCCATAACTTTTTCGTTAAAAATCATTTTTAGTCAATTCTTCGAACGCTATAAATTTCACAGATCCAATTTTCATTCAAAATAGATTTCACAAAATTTAGGGGTTTGGAAGCCATGTTATGACCTTTTGAAGTTAGTCAAAAATTATGTTTTTACCAAAAATTCAAAATCTCAGTTTTCCAAACTTTTCAATTCAAAAACCAACCAAATCTTAGCCAAATCCATCTCAAGCATTCTCATGACTTTCAAACATTAATCCACTACTTATCAACCACTTAGTCACTCAAAATATAAATATTTCATCACCAATTCAACATCATTTTCATCACATACATACATATATACAATAATTGCATCAATTCCAACCACTTCACTATCAAACCCAACATATAATTTATATTTAACACCAACTACACAAATCTCAATTTACCATACTTACCTAAACTTATCGGTCCCAGCTTCTTGCCCAAAATTTCTCATACTCATCATCATACTCATTATGCACCACAACATCGCCAACCATCATCAAAACTCATATCACACCATCATCATTATCAACTTCTTACACATACTCAATTTCAACCTCCAAATCAAATCAACCCCATATATTGTACACACATTCAATCAATCAATACATACAATTCCAACTTATCTTAGGACCACTAACCTAAGTTTTCACGCAACATTATATGTTAACTACGAGAAACCAAAACCATACAATGGCCGATTTCTCCCAAAGCTCAAAACACTAAACTTCAAACTTCAAAGACTCGAATTCAATTCCAATAAATTCCAACCACCCAAAGCTAAGTTCCAAGCATTTCAATTCACCGATTCAACTCCAATTCAACACAATTTCAATTTAATCCATATGATTCACCACAATTAACGCTAGGATTCACAAAATTGGATAAACCACAAAGGTTTAGAGTTTTTTTACCTTACTCATTGATGATTGGAGTAAAATCCAACAATTATCCATCACTAGAGTATCCCTAAACCATCGAAATCATAAAATCTGTTAATACTAAAACCCAAATTTGCAAAAATGAAAAGAAGGAAGAATTGGACATATAATTCGAATTTTCGTACCATTTTATTCAGATAGAATTGAAGAGCTCAACAAGACGAACGCGTAGTCACAAATGGCTCGTCAATCAGAGCTCCAGATTGAAAGTTATAAGGAAATAAAGTTTGGATGGAAATGGAGGTTAGGGTTTGGTGAGTGCTTCTCTTCCTCAACGTGAATGAGCTTTGAATCAATCGGTTCGACTTATTGTCCATTTTTAGACCAAAATCTTAAAAAATTAGAGTTAAAATGCGTATTTTAAATATTTCTACTCTCCTAACTTATAAACTTTAATTTCTTAATTTTTTAAATGAAAATTAATTTCTTAATTAATTATTTATTAATTTTTAAAATTTTACACTAGAAGCTTCTGAAAGAGCTTCACAATCAATAAAACATCATGATGCAGTTATTCAAGATTTAGATAAATTAATTGAAGAACTTGATCTAATTAAAGTTTATGAATCCGTAGAAGATCTTACTAAACAGACAAATCAAGTCACTTTAGTCGAAGGTACTGTAATTTTGCGTGATCCTCCAATTGCAGTGACTAAAGGATGTCCTTCCACTGTACGAAAGAAAAGTAGTTTAAAACTACAAAGCAAAGGTTCAACTACTTACTCAATATAAAAAAAGTTCACAACAAACGAAAATAGAAATCAAATAAGGTAAAGTGATTATAATTTTAATTATTTTTGTAATTTATATAATATAGTAAGGTTATGTGTATTCAACATATAAATTTAAATATAATCTATTATGTTTATAAACAATTAAGACTCAAACTCAAATGTTGGAGTTCTTTTCTAGTCATGACCATTTTTTTTAATTTGTTACCAATATTGACTCTATTTTGACTTTTATTTATATAGTATGTAATTTTTGTTTGTCTAGTTTGATGGACTATTTTAAATGTATTATTTTTTTTTTAACCAATACTTCCTGACAGTAATACTCAAACAATAATAAAATTAATACAAACAACAATAAAAATAAAATAATTTCTCAAGTTATAACAAAAATTAAAAAGATAATTCATCCATTTTTTAAAGAATTTATTAGCCACTTTGATATATTAGTACAATTTAATAAGTAAAATCCAGAACAATAACTCAAAGGTTTAATAGTGGTAGAATAGTTATTAGGAATAAATTTAGATAAGAGGTTAAGCATCTGTATTCATTGTCAAATATTAATCTTTTTATGCATCATTTTGTTTGCCAGGAAGTTAAGTTCAATTTTTATATAATTAGACATCTTTTTGGCTTGTCAAAATGATTAAATAGGTAAAATTTATCTTTATGACAACAGTATAATTTTACTAATTACAAAGTGTCTAGAGTTTAAAATTTTTTCATAATTTAAAAGTTCAAAAGTAGTTGTTTGTGAGTACAAAATAGTTGTTTGTATTTTTTTGGTGAAAGAAAATAGCAAATACAATTCTATAAAAAAAATCTATCTTTTAAATATATTAGTGAAATTATTATCCTAAAATTTTTTATAAAGACATTTTATTCAATGAATAATTGAATACATCATTGTCTATAATAGATAAAATATAAATATGTAGAATTAGATTTCTCACATAAACTTTGTTGATTACAACAAAAAAAAGTAACATAAAGAGTAAAGTTGGTCTTTGAGAATTTTTCATCCCTGAAGTCATAGACAAGTTCATAATTTTTTGTGGAGTGATATTTGATAAACCTCATTTTTAGGGTTTATCTTGTGTTGAATTTAGAGAGATTTTATCATCTTTGTTCACATTTATTCAATGAAATAGCATGATTCTGTAATTCTCCTTTAATTGTGCTTAAGAGTGAAAACATGCTTTTTAGGTTTTAAAATAGCTAAATTTAATTCACCTTGATTCCATTAGATGCCTTGATATGTTTGTTAAGTGATTTCAGGTTTAGAAGGCAAAGATTGGATTGAGGGAACGAAGGAAAAGCATGTAAAAATGGAGAGCTCATGAAGAAATGAAGGAATCGCAAAGTTGTTAATCCTGACCTCTTCACACTTAATCGATCATAAATTGAGCTACAGAGGTCCAAATGAGGCGGTTCTAGTTGCGTTGGAAAGCTAACATCTGTGGCTTCAAAATGATATAAAATTTGCCATGATTGCTTTGCATTTAGGTGATGCGCACGCATGGCCCATGCGTGCGCATTGCAGGATCAGTATGACTCACTAAAGGCAATTCGAGGCCAGCGATTTCTGAAGCATGTTGGGCCCAATCCAACCCATTTCTGATGCTATTGAACCCAAGGATTGAAGGGGGATGAACCAAGTAGTCATAGTTGAGATTTTCATCATGTTTTAGGCTAGAATTCTAGAGAGAGAAGCTCTCCCTTCTCTCTAGAATTTAGGTTAGAATTACGATAGATTTTCTTAGATCTAGATTTTAATTCTTCTTTTCATCTACTTTTCCTTTCATTTTATTGTTGCTACATCTTTACTCTTTTAGTTCCTTTTCTTAATTTCTTATTTTAGTCATTTTTATGTTCATGCACTTTTATTTCCTTTAATTCTCATTTAATGCAATTTATATTTTATGTTTCCTCTTGTTTAATTGCTTTGTTGTTATTTCCTTGCTTGAGTAGTTGTAGATTTACATTTCTTGCAATTTTATCTTGCTTTCCTTTTATGCCTTCCAAGTGTTTGATAAAATGCTTGGTTGGATTTTAGAGTAGATTTTTTTCCTCTTGGCTTGGGTTGAATAATTGGAGACTCTTGAGTTATCAAACTCTTTTGTTGATTGATAATTGGAAGTTGCTAGTTGACTTGAATGCCACTAAAGCTAGTCTTTTTTTAGGATTTGACTAGGACTTGTGAACTGAAGTTGATTATATCCACTTGACTTTCTTTCATAGTTAGAGGTTAACTAAGTGGAGCAATGGACAATTCTTGTCACAATTGATGATGATAATGAGGATAGGACTTCTAGTTCTCATTCCTTGCCGAGAGCTTTCTTAGTTATTAGCTTATTTCTTTTGCTATTTACATTTCTTGTTCCTTATTACAAAAACCCCAAAATATACTTTCATAACCAATAATTGAGCACACTTCCCTTCATTCTTTGAGAGACGACCCGAGGTTTAAATACTTTGGTTTATTTTTATTGGGGTTTGTACTTGTGACAAACAAATTTTTGATTGAGGAATTGTTTGTTGGTTTAGAACTATACTTGCAACGAGATTTCATTGAGAAATTTTTTACCATTAGACAATTTTTTTTCATCAAAATGGTGTCGTTGCCGGGGAATTGCAAATGAGTGCCTTGTTATTGGTTATAGTATATATGTGAATATTGTGAATAGTTTGATTTTTGCTTGCTAGTTGTAGGATTTTGTTCTTATTAGCTTTTGATTTTGTTTTCTCTTTTCATTATGAATTCTCATCATTTTGGCTATGAGTTTGGTTACAATTATGTTGTAGGAAGTGGAGATTACAATAAAGATATGCATCAAGGATAGAACAATCAAAGGTGGGAGGAGCCATATGTTTGTGATCAATCCTCTTGGCAACAACCTCCAACGTACTATGAGCAAGAGCCATCCCAAGATGCATACCAAGACAATGGTTATGGTTATGGTGAACCCCTTTTTGGTTATCAACAACCACCACCATATGCCCATGAACTCGCTCCTCAACATAGCTTTGAACCACCATACTCACAAGCCCATACCACCAAACACCTCCATATGACCCTAATTCATATCCACCATATCAACAACTATATGAGCCATACACACCACACTTAGAACCACAACAACTCCAACTTCAATACCTACATGAACCACCTCCTCCGTACTATTACCAAGATGAACCACCTCCAATCTATGTGAATTTTCACCCATAAAATGAATTTTACTTTCCACCATAACCCCCATAGAAGAATATCCATGTCCATCAATCCAAGAGCAATATGATCCTTTTTATGTTAGCCAAGTGGAACAAGAGCCAATGGATCATCTCAAGGAAGCAATGGATCGACTTCAAGCAATCATCCGTCAAAAGTTGGACTCATGGGACTCATGCCACAAGCAAAGTATTTCCATGGATGAATGTGAAAAATCAACCGAAGAGAGGAGCATGAAGGAGATTCTAGAATCTCAACATGAGGACAAGGAAACGGAATGTGTTTTGCAACGAGTGGAAATGATGGAGATTGTTGAAGAAGAATAAGTGGTTGAAGACCTAGGTAAAGTTGAACAAGAGGTGGATTTCAAGCTTGAGAACACTTCAACACCAAGCAATGTTGTTGATGATTTTGTGGAAGTTGTTGAACATTCTTCCATTGAGCTTGAAATTGATGTTGAGGAGGATAATATGCAACCTCCAACACATATTATGGAAGATGAAAAATTGGAAGAAGTTGAGCAAGCAATAAGTCCTATTGTTGAAGTTGATTCCACACCAACTAATGTGCTATGTGAGATTGTTGAACCTTCCTCATTGTGTTGTGAAATTGATGTTGAGGAGACTAGTGCACAATCTCCAACACATGACTTGGGCATTGAGGAATGTATAAAAGAAGTTGGTGAACAAGGACTTGACATTGAAGAAGCTCGCCAAGAGGTGGAGGTAGTCAAAGAAGAGCATAAGGGAGTGGCACTTGCAAGATCATTGGGACCACCCCTTCCTAAGTCACCATCCAACACAATATGGATTGATTGAAACGGATGGTCAACTTAGAGCTTTGTGTGGATTGAAGAGTAAGGGAGAGTTGTGTAGTGGTTGGCAAAATGAGGTTAGGCTCATTAAGGTTGAATCCTCAAGTCGTAGGTTCCATGGTTGGAGTCATGCTACATTGAATGGGTCTAGGAAGATGCTTTGGTGCTCAAATGAGAATTCAGCTTGCTTACCACCCAATTGTAATCATGATGATCAATTAGAAGATGGATGTGAAAACAAAGTGTGGGATCCCAAATTACAAGAGGAGGATCAACTTTGAGAACCCATGATTTGTGAAGAACTCCATCAAAGTTTAGAGCTATTAATCTTGAATGATGGAGCTTATTGGAAGTCCAAGCATTGGTAGATGTTCAAGGATGGATTCAAGAACAAGCCACCTTATTGAGGAGCTCTCCAAAGTTCAAATTAAGGACAATAAATAAAAGTGCTAGGTGGAGACACCCCACCATGGTAAACTCTTTCCATTCTCTTGTATATATAATCAATGAATGAATTGAGTTGCCATTGTTAGGTAGTTTTCTTCTTTGTATGTTCTTATTTTAGTGTTTTGGTTGTTAGTTTGTTTGAATAGAGTTATGCTTTAGGTTGTAGGTTAGTTGTTTTTGAATTGCATTTTGCTTGAAGTGCAAGTTTTGTTTGTTTCGTCTTTGACAATTTTTCAAAAGAACTAAAAGATTTTTATTAAATTTGAATTTTGGTTGATTTAGAATGTTTATAGGTTAGGAGAGTGTTTGATTATGTTTTTATACTTTCTTTAAAAAAAAGGGTCAATCCACACTTAACCATAGGCAACGCTTATGCGTGGATTGCCATATGGGGACTCCTAATACAAAAACCAGAGAGTTGTGCTAGAGTTGTGCCACGATCCACGCGTAAGTATAGGTCACGCTTATGCGTCGATTGTCCCTACTGCAATCCATGCTTAAGCATGGGCGACGCTTATGCGTGGATTGCAGCCTGTTTCTCCTCCTTTCTCCTTTCTTCTTCTTTCTTCTTTCCTTCTTCTTTCTTTCTACCTTTCTTCTTCTCTCTTCTTCCTTTCTCACTCTCTTCTTTTCCCTCTCTATAAAAAATAATAATAATAATAATAAATATATAAATAAATAAAATAAATAAAAAAATTCATTTTTCTCATCTTTCATTTTCTTTTATTTATTGCATTTGCATACTTTTATTCATTGCATTTTAATTTTGTTTTTTTATAGCTTATTCTTATTTTCTTTTCTAAGTTTCTTATTTTAATAATGGTATTAAATTTTTCTACTCAATTGTTGAGAATTTCTTGCATTATTTTGGTGCCTCTTGACTTATTTGATATTGATGGGTGATGAAATTCTTAAATCAATGCTTAATTTTTTATGACTCTTGTATCCTTTGTGCATTGATATGAACTCATATTGTTTTTCATGACCTACTTTTTCTTATTTGAACTTGATGCTCAATATGCTCTTCATGCTTTGACTTACTCTTGCATAAAGTATTAATATGTCTTAGCTTATATTGTTTTCTCATTCACATGCTTAGCTACCATATAGTTGAGAACATTACCCTTATTTGGCATTAGCCCCCGCCTATGTTCTATTTGTTTGATATCTTCATTGTAGGCTTAATTTTCTTTCTTTTTCTTTCCTTTCAAGCTGGCCACTGAAAGGAAAAAAGGAAAAGTTTCTACATGGGGCAACAAACAAGTCATCCCCACAACCTTTTGAAGAAGCTCATCAGTTGTTTCAACCCGTCCACCTTGCTCTTCTTTACATGCACCGAGAACGGTGCAATCTTCAAGTGTGGGGAGGTCGTCCGACCGATCTCCATGGGTGACAATTTCCTTTTTCAACACCAATTCTTAATTTTCTTTGTAGTTAGTTGTTGCATTGCATGATAGGTTGCATAATAGTTAGAACTTGTACATATTTTACTACTTCTTTTTATGTTAGGACTACTTGATTAGGGTGATGATTTCTTTTCCAAGAAATTGTTTTTAGTGAACCTACCAATTTGAAAAAATTTTTTATTGAACTTGCTCGAAGAATTTAATTTGGAACATGGTTTCTGAGCTAAGAACACAAGCATGTGAGTTTTGAGCCCAATTGTGTGGTTACATCATATAACCACTTATTTCTATTCTTGTGTGCATTATTCTTTTTCTATGATTGTAATCTTTGATTTGTTTGATTCTTTATGTCTATTATTCCATGTATACATGTATTTATATGAGTGATGCCATCATTTTATTTAGCTCACTTACCCAAATAGCCTACCTTTTATCAACCATTGTTAGCCAACTTTGAGCCTATTTTAATCCCTTTGTTCTTAATTTTAGCATATTACAAGCCTTAAAGTGAAAAATAATAAATGACCTTTATTTGGATCTTTGATTAGCTTAGGCTAGTAAGAGTGTTTATCATTCAAGTTTGGGAAAACTTGGGACATTGGTTGAGGTAAAAGTGTATTTTGAGCTTTTCATTGAAAACATTCGGAATTTGGGTACATACTCATGTATGAATTATGTTTAAACCATATGCATTGATACTCTTGTATATACCTTATTGCAAAAAGAAAAAAAATACAGAATAAAGAAAAAAATATATATCAAAAGAAAAATAAAAAGAAAAAAAATATAGAAAAAAATATATATATAGAAAAAAAAGAAAAGTAACAAAAAGGGGACAAAAATGCCCCAAAGCAAAGTAGTAATAACAATGCATATGGAATGTGAATTAAAGAGAATGCATGAGTATGTGAAAAAAGTGGGAATCATTGGTAGCTAGGTATTGTATTAGAATTGTATAGATTGTTATATGTGTTGGTGAGAGTTTAGGTTAATCAAAGATTCGAATTTCAAGCTCACTTGACCATATGCATCCCTACCTTTACCCTAGTCCCATTACAACCTATGAATAAGTCCTCATGATAGATGTATGCATGCATTGAATAATTGTTGATTGTTAAATGAAAAACAAATCTTGGAAAGCATGAGTAGAAGAGAATTGAGTGATCAACCCTATACACTTGAGCGACTAGAGTGCAAACACTTCCGATGAGGGTTCGATGCTCAATTCCTTGTTCCCGGCTTTCATGAGCTTTCTTCTTGCAAGTCTATTTGTACTTCATTTTGATATTTAAATTGGTAGGATTCATGAATCATCATACTACTTGGACCTACTTGTTCATGTATGTATTGGAGATTGATTTACTCTTAACCAAGTAGAAAGAGTCATATTGCATTTAGTTGCATGCTTGTAGATAGGTTTATATAGTTCCTTTGCATTGAATAAATGTTCATACCCCTTTTCTTGTCCTTCTTGGTTTAGCATGAGGACATGCTATTGTTTAAGCATGGGGAGGTTGATAAACTCCATTTTTAGGGTTTATCTTGTGATGAATTTAGAGGGATTTTATCATCTTTTCCCACATTTATTCAATAAAATAGCATGGTTTTGTAATTCTCCTTTAATCGTGCTTAAGAGTGAAAACATGCTTTTTAAGTTTTAAAATAGCTAAATTTAATTCATCATGATTCTATTAGATGCCTTGATATGTTTGTTAAGTGATTTCAGGTTTAGAAAGTAAAGATTGGATTGAGAGAACGAAGAAAAAGCATGTAAAAATGGAGAACTCATGAAGAAATGAAAGAATCGCAAAGTTGTCAATCTTGACCTCTTTGCACTTAATCGATCATAACTTGAGCTACAGAGGTCCAAATGAGGCGGTTTTAGTTGCGTTGGAAAGCTAACATCCGGCGCTTCAAAATGATATAAAATTTGTCATGGTTGCTATGCATTTAAGTAACGCGCACGTGTGGCTTATGTGTGTGCATCACAGGATCAACGTGACTAACTAAAGGCAATTCGTGGCCAGCAATTTCTGAAGCATTTTGGGTCCAATCCAACCCATTTCTGATGCTATTGAACCCAAGGATTAAAGGGGATGAACCAAGTAGTCATATTTGAGTTTTTCATCATGTTTTAGGCTAGAATTCTAGAGAGAGAAGCTCTCCCTTCTCTCTAGAATTTAGGTTAGCATTACGGTAGATTTTCTTAGATCTAGATTTTAATTCTTGTTTTCATCTACTTTTCCTTTCATTTTCTTGTTGCTACATCTTTACTCTTTTAGTTCCTTTTGTTAATTTCTTATTCTAGTCATTTTTATGTTCATGCACTTTTGTTTCCTTTAATTCTCATTTAATACAATTTATATTTTATGTTTTCTCTTGTTTAATTGCTTTGTTGTTATTTCCTTGCTTGAGTAGTTGTAGATTTACATTTCCTGGAATTTTATCTTGCTTTCCTCTTATACGTTTCAAGTATTTGATAAAATGCTTGGTTAGGTTTTAGAGTAGATTTTTCTCCTCTTGGCTTGGGTTGAATAATTGGAGATTCTTGAGTTATCAAACTCTTTTGTTGATTGATAATTGGAAGTTGTTAGTTGACTTGAATGCCACTAAAGCTAGTCTTTTCTTAGGATTTGACTAGGACTTGTGGACTCAAGTTGATTATATCCACTTGACTTTCCTTCATAGTTAGAGGTTAACTAATGGAACAATAGACAATTCTTGTCACAATTGATGATGATAATGAGGATAGGACTTCTAGTTCTGATTCCTTGCCAAGAGCTTTCTTAGTTGTTAGCTTTTTTTTTTTTGCTATTTACATTTCTTGTTCTTTATTACAAAAACCCCAAAATATACTTTCATAACCAATAATTGAGCACACTTTCCTATAATTCCTTGAGAGACGACCCGAGGTTTAAATACTTTGATTTATTTTTATTGGGGTTTGTACTTGTGACAAACAAATTTTTGATTGAGGAATTGTTTGTTGGTTTAGAACTATACTTGCAACGAGATTTCATTAAGAAATTCTTTACTGATTGACAATTTCTTTTTATTAATATTGTCTAAAAAACATCAAATTTTTTGCTTGTAAAATATGCCAGAATGGTTGTTGCAAGTGCAAAGTTGTTACTCGGTGTAGGTGCTCCATCCACCACGATGACATAAGCATCTCTTATGTTATCCCTAAACGTTTTTGCTCTAAATAAAATAAAAATCCAAATAAATAAAAATTAATAAGCATATTTAAGAAAAATGATTCACTAATAGTTATATAAAATCAAATAAAATAATATTTATAAAGAACAAAAAATGAGAATATGGGAATAGAACACAATCTTTATGTGATTTGTGATCTATTTTTGATAACAATGTCGAAGGGGATGGATTATGAATCAAAGAACATTTTCTCAAAATGCATTGGTCGAATACGAACAAACGATAGAAAAAATAAATAACAATACCGAAACAAAGAACATAAGCTTTCACATTTTCACCCTTAACATGTAAATATACACCAAATAAATATGTAACTAGAAATTGGGGTTCTCGCTAAATTGAAAAAAATTACGTTAAATAAGAAAAATGTTATTCAATTGGGGTAACGTTAATAGCATACTTGGTACGTCGACATTGATGGCAGATGACAAAGAAAAACGGATTTATGAGATCTATTGAGTGATGCATAGCATCATTAGCTTAATTTCCTTTGTTAATTCTTGTGAGAAATGAATAAATCTTGATTAGTATGGCTTGATAGTGAAAAATTTATGAACATTTTAAGAACACTACTTTGAGTGCTTTGGTCTTATGAATTGTAGGGAAGTGAGACACCAATTTAGCACAAAGAGAACAAGAAAGGAAAGTGTGAAGTAAGTGTGGAGCAAGTGTGTGAGACGTGGGAAACCAAGTGTGGTGTGGCATGCAAGGCAAGTGTGCTTGGCTTGTGAAGGGTGTTGATGAAGATGGATTTATGCCGGTTCAGAATTTAACAAAATAATCCCATTGATAGCATAATCCAAACCAACAATGGATCCTCTCAATCAAAGTTTAAATATAGGTTGTCACAAAGCAAACCAATATCAAAAACCGAGAGTATTGAACCTCGGGTCGTTCTCCCTAGGAATTGCAATTAAGTGCTCAATTATTGGCTATGAGGGAATATGATTTTGATGGCAAGAGACAAGTAATGCAAATAGCAAGAAATTAAAGAAACAAGCAATAATTAAATATCAAAAGGAATCAAACTCAAGGCAATTAATGAAGAGAAAGGAAAATTCAAATCCTAGAAACCTCTTGGCAAGGGTTGAGAGTTAAGGTTACCTATCCTAGTCGTTGACCACAAACATAAATGATTATGAAGAGTTAATCCTACTTAGTCAACCCTAACATCGAGGATAAGTCAAATAGGCATAATTGATCTCAATCCACAAGTCTTAGCCTACTCACTAATTAGCTTAGTGAAAGACTAGCTTTAGTGGAAACCAAATCAACTAACTACCCTAATATATCAATCAAAAATGGACATCAATGACTCAAGGTCACCTAGGTCCTCAATTCCAAGCCAAGAGTGTGGAAAACTACACTAAAACTAACCCAAACATTTTATCAAACACTTGGTGTGCATAAAAAGAAAAAGCATATTAAATTGCAATAATAATAAAATCTAAAGCTACCAACTGAAAGATAACAATAATAACAACTCAATTAAATAACAATAAATAAATAAACATCAAATTGCATTAATAGAAATCCAAATTTAACAATAGTGCATGACCATAAAAGTAATAAAATAAAGAAAATAACAAATAAAACTAAAAGAGCAAAGATGTAATGACAAGAAATCGCAAAGAAAACTAAATTAAAGCAAGTATCAAAACATAAATCTTAGAGAAATTTAACTAATCTATCTTAAATTCTAGAGAGAAGAGAGAGTTTCTCTCGCTAGAAATGATCTAAAAGATGTTCTAAACTAAACCTAGTTGCTCCCCCCTTGTTCCCTCTTGAATTAGGCTTGAAATAGCTTCAGAAACGAGTTGCATTGGGCTCTGGAAGCCGAGAAATTGCTGGAAGGATTTTACATTTAATAGAGTCACGTCCAAGGATGTGTGCGTACGCACAGGCGTGTGCACACGCACACTTGCTTATTCTCTTCTCGTGCGTACGCACGCATCACTGTGTGTACGCATGACTGCACGAACTTCCAACCATGCGTACACACACATCATTGTGCGTACACACACTTGGTGAAAAGCTCCAATCTCTATTCTTCATGAGTTCTCTACTTTTGCATTCTTTATTACGAGTTTCTTCTTGATGATTAATTTGAACATTTCCTAAATCAAACCCTTGCTTTCATGTATCCTCGCCCGAAACTCGTACCCCTTGACATGAGCTAAAATCTGTTTTGACCCAAACAAGTGTGAGGGAGATTACTGTTGAGATAAACCCTCAGCAGAGACACATTTTGGTTCAAGGTGCCTTATTGTTTCTTCCAAGGATTCTTAATTTGGATTTCCATTCTTGAGGTATACTCTAATTCTCTTTCTGATGCATTTTCTTATTTTCTACAACCTTGTCTAATCACAACATAATGTATTGATGAGCGGATAATTTATACGCTTTTTGGCATTGTTTTTAGTATGTTTTTAGTATAATCTAGTTAGTTTTTAGTATATTTTTAGTAGTTTTTAGTTAAAATTCACTTTTCTGGACTTTACTATGAGTTTGTGTATTTTTCTGTGATTTCAGGTATTTTCTGACTGAAATTGAGGGTCCTGAGCAAAAATCTGATTTAGAGATTGAGAAGGACTGCAGATGCTGTTGGATTCTGACCTCCCTGCACTCGAAGTGGATTTTCTGGAGCTACAGAAGCCCAATTGGCGCGCTCTCAACGGCATTGAAAAGTAGACATCCTGGGCTTTCCAGCAATGTATAATAGTCCATACTTTGCCCGAGATTTGATGGCCCAAACCGGCGTGGCAAATCAGCCTCAGAATTTCCAGCGTTTAACGCTGGAACTGGCATAAAACTTGGAGTTAAACGCCCAAACTGGCATAAACGCTGGCGTTTAACTCCAAAAAAGGTCTCTACACGAAAATGCTTCATTGCCCAGCCCAAGCACACACTAAGTGGACCCAGAAGTGGATTTTTACGTCATTTACTCATTTCTGTATACCTTAGGCTACTAGTTCACTATTAATAGGATCTTTTGACATTGTATCTGTACCTCATGACACTTTACACGTTTCTCATTGTATCTTCTATAGCATGAGTCTCTAAACCCCATGGTTGGAGGTGAGGAGCTCTGCTGCATCTTGATGGATTAATGCAATTACTACTGTTTTTCATTCAATCATGCTTGCTTCCATTCTAAGATATCACTTGTTCTTAAATCGGATGAATGTGATGATCCGTGACAATCATCATCATTCTCAACTATGAACGTGTGCCTGACAACCACCTCCGTTCTACCTTAGATTAAGTAGATATCTCTTGGATTCTTTAACCGGAATCTTCGTGGTATAAGCTAGAATTGATGGCGGCATTCAAGAGAATCCGGAAGGTCTAAACCTTGTCTGTGGTATTCTGAGTAGGATTCAATGATTGAATGACTGTGACGAGCTTCAAACTCCTGAGGGCGGGGCGTTAGTGACAGACGCAAAAGAATCACTGGATTCTATTCCGGCCTGATTGAGAACCGACAGATGGATAGCCGTGCCGTGACAGGGTGCGTTGAACATTTCCACTGAGAGGATGGGAGGTAGCCACTGACAACGGTGAAACCCTTGCATACAGCTTGCCATGGAAGGAGCCTTGCGTGTTTGAAGAAGAAGACAGTAGGAAATCAGAGATTCAGAAGATGGAGCATCTCCAAAACCTCAACCTATTCTCCATTACTGCAAAACAAGTACTTATTTCATGTTCTCTTACCTTTCACAATCAATCCTGATAATTTCTGATATCCTGACTAAGATTTACAAGATAACCATAGCTTGCTTCAAGCCGACAATCTCCGTGGGATCGACCCTTACTCACGTAAGGTATTACTTGGACGACCCAGTGCACTTGCTGGTTAGTTGTGCGGGGTTGCAAAAGTGTGATTGCAATTTCGTGCACCAAGTTTTTGGCGCCGTTGCCGGGGATTGTTCGAGTTTGGACAACTGACGGCTTATCTTGTTGCTTAGATTAGGACTATTTATTTTTGTTGGTTTAGAGTCTTTTAGTTGAGTCTAGTTTCATATTTTAAGTTTGGTGTCAATTGCATGCTTTTGTTTTTCTTTTAATTTTCGAATTTGCATGTCTTTAGTCTCTTTTTGATCTTTAAAAATTCTAAGTTTGGTGTCCTCTTCGTGTTTTTCCCTTAAAAATTTTCGAAAAATTAGTGTTTGATTTTCTAAAAATTTTAAGTTTGGTGTCATTTTGTTGTTTTTCTCTTTCCTCTTTTCAAAAATCAAATCTTTTTCATAAAAATTTTTCAATCATATCTTTCTAATTGCTAATCTCAAAATCTTTTTAATTAACTAATTGATTCAGTTCTCAATTTGCTTTGATCTTATTTTCTTTTTGATTTTCGATTTTTTTTATTTTGATTTCCTTTTATTTTATTTTATTTTTTTCGGTTATTTCAAAAAAAAAAACAAAATTTATCTATCTGCAGTCCATATCATTTCCCTTTATCCATTATGGACCTAAGTGGGATTGATCAGTCCAAAAGGACTCTGGGGTCATATGCTAACCCCATTACAGCTGCATATGGGAGTAGCATCTGTACACCTCCCATCAAAGCAAGCAGCTTTGAGCTAAATCCTCAACTCATTATCATAGTGCAGCAAAATTGCCAGTATTCCGGCCTTCCACAGGAAGAGCCTACTGAGTTTCTGGCACAGTTCTTACAAATTGCTGACACAGTACATGATAAAGAGGTGGATCAGGATGTCTACAGACTATTACTGTTTCCATTTGCTGTAAAAGATCAAGCTAAAAGGTGGTTGAATAACCAACCTACAGCAAGCATAAAGACATGGAAACAGTTATCAGACAAATTCCTGAATCACTTTTACCCTCCAAAGAGGATGACACGGCTAAGGTTGGACATCCAAGGCTTTAAACAAGAGGATAATGAATCCCTTTATAATGCCTGGGAGAGGTATAGAGGTATGCTAAGAAAATGCCCCTCTGAAATGTTTTCAGAGTGGGTACAGTTAGACATCTTCTACTATGGGCTTACAGAAAAAGCTCAGATGTCTTTAGACCACTCAGCTGGTGGATCTATCCACATGAGGAAGACAATTGAAGAAGCTCAAGAGCTTATAGACACTGTTGCTAGAAATCAATATTTGTACTCTAGCAATGAGTTCTCTCCAAAAGAGGAAGTCATGACAATAGTCACTGACCCTAATCCTCAAGAATAGATGATTGAGCTTAATCAACAATTGCTCCTGATGACAGAACAGTTAGCAGAATTTAAAGAGATGCTCCATGAAACTAAAGTTGCTAACAAGAACATAGAACTACAGTTGAATCAAGCAAAACAGCAAATATCTAAACAGATAACAGAGGAATGTCAAGCAGTTCAACTGAGGAGTGGGAAGACACTGAATAACACTGCTCAAAGTAGCAAAAAGCCAAACAATGAACAATTGACAGGGGATAACCAAACCACTGTTCAAAATCCCTCTGAGGACAGTAAGAGCCCAGAGAGGAATGTTATTGGCGTTCAAACGCCAGAGAGGGAAGGAAAGCTGGCGTTAAACGCCCATTCCTTGCCCAGTTCTAGCGTTCAAACGCCAGAAAAGGGGGAAAAGTTGGCGTTAAACGCCCATTTTCCACCCAATCCTGGCGTTCAGACGCCAAGGGAGGATCAGACACCTGAGAGTGCTGACAGTAATCCCTCTAAAAAGGCTTCTTCAACCACTTCTGTAAGGAATAAACCTGCAGCATCTAAGGTTGAAGAATATAAAGCCAAGATGCCTTATCCTCAAAAACTCCGCCAAGCGGAACAGGATAAGCAATTTGCCCGCTTTGCAGACTATCTAAGGACTCTTGAAATAAAGATTCCGTTTGCAGAGGCACTTGAGCAAATACCTTCTTATGCTAAGTTCATGAAAGAAATCTTAAGTCATAAGAAGGATTGGAGAGAAACTGAAAAAGTGTTTCTCACTGAAGAATGCAGTGCAGTCATTCTAAAAAGCTTACCAGAAAAGCTTCAAGATCCAGGAAGCTTTATGATACCATGCACATTAGAAGGTGCTTGCACCAAGACAGCCCTATGTGATCTTGGAGCAAGCATCAATCTAATACCTGCATCCACTATCAGAAAGCTTGGGTTGACTGGAGAAGTCAAACCAACCCGGATATGCCTCCAACTTGCTGATGGCTCCATTAAATATCCATCAGGCATAATAGAGGATATGATTGTCAAGGTTGGGCCATTCGCCTTTCCAACTGACTTTGTGGTGCTGGAAATGGAGGAGCACAAGAGTGCAACTCTCATTCTAGGAAGACCTTTTCTAGCAACTGGATGAACTCTCATTGATGTACAGAGAGGGGAAGTAACCCTGAGAGTCAATGAGGATGAGTTCAAGTTGAATGCTGTAAAAGCTATGCAGCATCCAGACACACCAAATGACTGCATGGGCGCTGACATTATTGACTCTCTGGTAGAAGAGATCAATATGACTGAGAGCCTAGAATCAGAGCTTAAGGACATCTTCAAAGATGCTCAACCTGATCAAGAAGAATCAGTGGAAACAAAGGAATTTTCGAAAATTCCTCAGGAGGAGGATAAGCCTCCCAAACCTGAACTCAAACCACTACCACCATCCCTGAAGTATGCATTTCTGGGAGAGGGTGACACTTTTCCAGTGATTATAAGCTCAGCTTTAAATCCACAGGAAGAGGAAGCACTGATTCAAGTGCTAAGGACACACAAGACAGCTCTTGGGTGGTCCATAAGTGATCTTAAGGGCATTAGCCCAGCTAGATGCATGCACAAAATCCTGTTGGAGGATAATGCCAAACCAGTGGTCCAACCACAGAGGAGGCTAAATCCTGCCATGAAGGAGGTGGTGCAGAAAGAGGTCACTAAATTACTAGAGGCTGGGATTATTTATCCTATTTCTGATAGCCCCTGGGTGAGCCCTGTCCAAGTTGTCCCCAAAAAGGGAGGCATGACAGTGGTTCATAATGAAAAAAATGAACTGGTTCCTACAAGAACAGTCACAGGGTGGCGTATGTGTATTGACTACAGAAGGCTCAATACAGCCACCAGAAAGGATCATTTTCCTTTACCATTCATAGACCAAATGCTAGAAAGACTAGCTGGTCATGATTATTACTGCTTTTTGGATGGCTATTCAGGTTACAACCAAATTGCAGTAGATCCTCAGGACCAAGAGAAAATAGCATTTACTTACCCTTCTGGCGTGTTTGCCTACAGAAGGATGCCTTTTGGTCTGTGTAATGCTCCTGCAACCTTTCAGAGATGCATGCTATCCATCTTCTCTGATATGGTGGAGAAATTTCTTGAAGTCTTCATGGATGACTTCTCAGTATATGGAGACTCATTCAGCTCCTGTCTTAACCACCTATCACTTGTCCTGAAAAGGTGCCAAGAGACTAACCTGGTTTTAAACTGGGAAAAATGTCACTTTATGGTGACTGAAGGAATTGTCCTTGGGCACAAAATTTCAAGCACGGGAATAGAGGTGGATAAGGCAAAGGTAGAGGTAATTGAAAAATTACCACCACCTGCCAATGTTAAGGCAATCAGAAGCTTTCTGGGGCACGCAGGATTCTACCGAAGGTTTATAAAGGATTTTTCGAAAATTGCAAAACCTTTGAGTAACCTTGATGAGCGGATAATTTGTACGCTTTTTGGCATTGTTTTTAGTATGATTTTAGTATGATCTAGTTAGCTTTTAGTATATTTTTATTAGTTTTTAGTTAAAATTCACTTTTCTGGACTTTACTATGAGTTTGTGTGTTTTTCTGTGATTTCAGGTATTTTCTGGCTGAAATTGAGGGACCTGAGCAAAAATCTGATTCAGAGACTAAAAAGGACTGCAGATGCTGTTGGATTCTGACCTCCCTGCACTCGAAGCGGATTTTCTGGAGCTACAGAAGCCCAATTGGCGCGCTCTCAACGGCGTTGGAAAGTAGACATCCTGGGCTTTCCAGCAATATATGATAGTCCATACTTTGCCCAAGATTTGATGGCCCAAACCGGCGTACAAAGTCGCCCTCAGGAATTCCAGCGTTAAACGCCAGAACTGGCACCAAAATGGGAGTTAAACGCCCAAACTGGCATAAAAGCTGGCGTTTAACTCCAAGAAGAGTCTCTACACGAAATTGCTTCATTGCTCAGCCCAAGCACACACCAAGTGGGCCCGGAAGTGGATTTTTATGTCATTTACTCATCTCTGTAAACCCTAGGCTACTAGTTTTCTATAAGTAAGACATTATACTATTGTATTTTCATCTTGGTAGCTATCTTCATTTTTATGCTATCTTAGATCATTGGGAGGCTGGCCATTCGGCCATGCCTAGACCCTGTACTTATGTATTTTCAACGGTGGAGTTTCTACATACCATAGATTAAGGTGTGGAGCTCTGCTGTACCTCGAGTATTAATGCAATTACTATTGTTCTTCTATTCAATTCCACTTGTTCTTGTTCTAAGATATCATTTGTTCTTCAACTTGATGAATGTGATGATCCGTGACACTCATCATCATTCTCACCTATGAACGTGTGACTGACAACCACCTCCGTTCTACCTTCGATTGGGTGAATATCTCTTGGATTCCTGATACACGATGCATGGTTGATCGCCTGACAACCGAGTGCTCGCCTGACAACCGAGCCAGCCATTCCGTGAGATCAGAGTCTTCGTGGTATAGGCTAGAACTGATGGCGGCATTCAAGAGAATCCGGAAGGTCTAACCTTGTCTGTGGTATTCTGAGTAGGATTCAATGATTGAATGACTGTGACGTGCTTCAAACTCCTGAGGGCGCGGCGTTAGTGACAGACGCAAAAGAATCACTGGATTCTATTCCGGCCTGATCGAGAACCGACAGATGGATAGCCGTGCCGTGACATGGTGCGTTGAACATTTCCACTGAGAGGATGGGAGGTAGCCACTGACAACGGTGAAACCCTTGCTTAAGCTTGCCATGGAAAGGAGTAAGAAGGATTGGATGAAGACAGTAGGAAAGCAGAGAGACGGAAGGGAAGGCATCTTCATACGCTTATCTGAAGTTCCTACCAATGAATTACATAAGTATCTCTATCTTTATCTTTATGTTTTATGCGTTTATCACCATACCCATTTGAGTTTGCCTGACTAAGATTTACAAGGTGACCATAGCTTGCTTCATACCAACAATCTCTGTGGGATCGACCCTTACTCGCGTAAGGTTTATTACTTGGACGACCCAGTACACTTGCTGGTTAGTTGTGCGAAGTTGTGTTTATGCCATGGTATTGAACACCAAGTTTTTGGTTTCATTACCGGGGATTATTTGATTTGTGAAAAGTATTGATCACAATTTCGTGCACCACGTTTTTGGCGCCGTTGCCGGGGATTGTTCGAGTATGGACAACTGACGGTTCATCTTGTTGCTTAGATTAGGTATTTTTTCTTCAGAGTTCTTAAGAATGAATTCTAGAGTTTCATGATGATCTGTTGAAATCTGGCTGGCTGTGAAGCCATGTCTAATTTCATTGGACCGAGGTTTCAACTTATCATCACAAGAGCTTGTTGATTTCTATCAATCTTGCTATTGGAGCAGTGATCTGCTAAGGCTTGGCTGGCCTTTGGCCATGTCTAGTGTTTTGGACCGAAGCTTTCTTTGAAAGCTTGGCTGGCTGTGAAGCCATGTCTAATTCCTGGACCGGAGTCTTAGACTAAACATTGCATGATTCCTGGAATCCTCATTAAGAATTTTGATACCTTTTTCCACTTTATTTTCGAAAAACACAAAAAAAATTTACAAAATCATAAAATCCCAAAAAAAATTTGCTTCTTTGAGTCTAGTGTTTCATTTTAAGTTTGGTGTCAATTGCATGCATTCATTCATGTGTCTTAAGGATCTTCAAATAATTCTTGATGATTTCTTACTCTAATCTTTGAATTCTCTTGACTTGAGTGTTTATGTGTTAGTAGTATACAAACTGCTAAATTTGATGTCTTGCATGCATTGTTAATTGATTTTAGTTGTATTTTGATTTTTCCTTATTATTAAAAATCCAAAAATATTTTTTTTAATTTGTGTCTTCTCAAGTCAATAACACAGAGAATTGAAGATTCAGAACATGCTGCAGAGGAATTGTACAGAAAAAGCTGGGCGTTCAAAACGCCCAGTGAAGAAGGACAGACTGGCGTTTAAACGCCAGCCAGGGTACCTGGTTGGGCGTTTAACGCCCAAAAAGGTATAGTTTTGGGCGTTAAACGCCAGAATGTGCACCATTCTGGGCGTTTAACGCCAGGATGGCACAAGAGGGAAGATTCTGTTTTTCAATGCAATTTTTTTTCAGGTTTTCAAAGTTTTTCAAAATCAAATCTTTTTCAAATCATATATTTTCAATCATGTGTTTTCAAAATCAATTTCTTTCCTTTTTCAAAGATACTTGCTATCAATTAAATGATTTGATTCAACATTTCAAGTATGTTGCCTTTTCTGTTGAGAAAGGTTTAATGTTTGAATCATATCTTTTCTTGTTAGCCAAGTTTTTAATTTTCAAAATCAAATCTTTTTAAAATGTTTTTCAAATCATATCTTCTCAATCACATCTTTTTAAAACTAATCATATCTTCTTAACCACATCTTTTTCAAAATAATTTTCAATCAAATCTTTCTGATTTCTAATTTCAAAATCTTTTTCAAAAATCACTTGATCTCTTTCCCACTCTTGGTTTTCAAAAATTAATTAGTGTTTTTCAAAATGTTTTCAAAATTTCTTACTTAATTTTCGAAAACCACTTCTCTTCTTCTCACATCCTTCTATTTATGGACTAACACTATTCCTTAATGCAAAATTCGAACTCCATCTTCTTTGATAAGTTCGAATTTTCCACTTCTGCCTTCCATTTTTCTTTTCCTCTAACACCTCAAGGAATCTCTATACTGTGACATAGAGGATTCCATATTTTCTTGTTCTCTTCTCTCTCATATGAGCAGGAGCAAAGACAAAGGCATTCTTGTTGAGGCTGATCCTGAACCTGAAAGGACCTTGAAGAGAAAGCTAAGAGAAGCCAAAGCACAACTTTCTGTAGAGGACCTAACCGAAATCTTCAAAGAAGAAGAACCCATGGCAGCCGGAAACAACAACAATGCCAACAATGCAAGGAAGGTGCTGGGTGACTTTACTGCACCTACTCCCGACCTTTATGGGAGAAGCATCTCTATCCCTGCCATTGGAGCAAACAACTTTGAGCTTAAGCCTCAATTAGTTTCTCTAATGCAACAGAATTGCAAGTTCCATGGACTTCCATTGGAAGATCCTCATCAGTTTTTAGCTGAGTTCTTGCAAATCTGTGACACTGTCAAGACTAATGGGGTTGACCCTGAGGTCTACAGACTTATGCTATTCCCCTTTGCTGTAAGAGACAGAGCTAGGACATGGTTGGATTCACAGCCTAAAGAAAGCCTGGACTCTTGGGAAAAGCTAGTCAATGCCTTCTTGGCAAAGTTCTTTCCACCTCAAAAATTGAGTAAGCTTAGAGTGGAAGTCCAAACCTTCAGACAGAAGGAAGGAGAATCCCTCTATGAAGCTTGGGAAAGATACAAACAATTAATCAGAAAGTGTCCTTCTGATATGCTTTCTGAATGGAGCATCATAGGTATTTTCTATGATGGTCTCTCTGAACTGTCCAAGATGTCTTTGGATAGCTCTGCTGGAGGATCTCTTCATCTGAAGAAGACGCCTACAGAAGCTCAAGAGCTGATTGAAATGGTTGCAAATAACCAATTCATGTACACTTCTGAAAGAAATCCTGTGAACAATGGGACTAGTCAGAAGAAAGGAGTTCTTGAGATTGACACTCTGAATGCCATACTGGCTCAGAATAAAATATTGACTCAACAAGTCAATATGATTTCTCAAAGTCTGTCTGGAATGCAAAATGCACCAAGCAGTACTAAGGAAGCTTCATCTGAGGAAGAAGCTTATGATCTTGAGAACCCTTCAATGGAAGAGGTGAATTACATGGGAGAACCCTATGGAAACACCTATAATCCTTCATGGAGAAATCATCCAAATCTCTCATGGAAGGATCAACAGAGACCTCAACAAGGTTTTAACAATAATAATGGTGGAAGAAACAGGTTTAGCAATAGCAAGCCTTTTCCATCATCTTCTCAGCAACAGACAGAGAGTTCTAAGCAGAATACCTCTGACTTAGCAACCATGGTCTCTGATCTAATCAAAACCACTCAAAGTTTCATGACTGAAACAAGGTCCTCTATTAGAAATTTGGAGGCACAAGTGGGTCAGCTGAGCAAGAAAATTACTGAACTCCCTCCTAGTACTCTTCCAAGCAATACAGAAGAAAATCCAAAAGGAGTGTGCAAAGCCATCAACATGGCCGAATTCTGGGAGGAAGGAGAGGCAGTGAACGCCACTGAGGAAGACCTCAATGGACGTCCACTGGCCTCCAATGAGTTCCCCAATGAGGAACCATGGGAATCTGAGGCACAAAATGAGACCATAGAGATTCCATTGGACTTACTTCTGCCATTCATGAGCTCTGATGAGTATTCTTCCTCTGAAGAGGATGAGTATGTCACTGAAGAGCAAGTTGCTAAATACCTTGGAGCAATCATGAAGTTAAATGACAAGTTATTTGGAAATGAGACTTGGGAGGATGAACCCCCTTTGCTCACCAAAGAACTGGATAACTTGTCTAGGCAGAAACTGCCTCAAAAGAGACAGGATCCTGGGAAGTTTTCAATACCTTGTACCATAGGCACCATGACCTTCAAGAAGGCCTTGTGTGACTTAGGGTCAAGTGTAAACCTCATGCCTCTCTCTGTAATGGAGAAGTTAGGGATCTCTGAGGTGCAAGCTGCAAAAATCTCACTAGAGATGGCAGACAATTCAAGAAAACAAGCCTATGGACTTGTAGAGGATGTTCTGGTTAAAATTGAAGACCATTACATCCCTACTGATTTCATAGTCCTAGAGACTGGGAAGTGCATGGATGAATCCATCATCCTTGGCAGACCCTTCCTAGCCACAGCAAGGGCTGTGATTGATGTTGATAGAGGAGAGTTGATCATTCAAGTGAGTGAAGAATCCTTGATGTTTAAGGCTCAAGGATATCCCTCTGTCATCATGGAGAGGAAGCATGAAGAGCTTCTCTCAAAACAGAGCCAAACAGAGCCCCCACAGTCAAACTCTAAGTTTGGTGTTGGGAGGCCACAACCAAACTCTAAGTTTGGTGTTGAACCCCCACATTCAAACTCTAGGTTTGGTGTTGGGAGGTCCCAACATAGCTCTGAGCATTTCTGAGGCTCCATGAGAGTCCTCTGTCAAGCTAATAACATTAAAGAAGCGCTTGTTGGGAGGCAACCCAATGTTTTATAATTAACTATTTTCTTTTGTTATTTAATATTTTTTGTAGGTTGATGATCATAAGAAGTCACAAAATCAATGAAAAAAGCAAAAACAGAATGAAAAACAGAAGGAAAAATAGCACACCCTGGAGGAAGAACCCACTGGCGTTTAAACGCCAGTGAGGCTAGCTGTTGGGCGTTTAACGCCCAGTCTGTCACCATTCTGGGCGTTTAACGCCAGAAAGGGGCACCAGACTGGCGTTAAACGCCAGAAAAGGGCAAGGAGCTGGCGTTAAACGCCAGAAATGGGCACCAGCCCGGCATTTAATGCCAGAATTGGCACAAAACGAGATTTTGCTTGCCATTTGGTGCAGGGATGACTTTTCCTTGACACCTCAGGATCTGTGGACCCCACAGGATCCCCACCTACCCCACCACTCTCTCTCTTCTTCTTCACCAATCACCTCAACACCTCTTCCCCAAAAACCCTTCACCTATCAAATCCCATCTTTCTCTTCACCACTCACATCCATCCTTCATAAAACCCCACCTACCCCACCATTCAAATTCAAACCACTTTCCCACCTAAACCCAACCATACATGACCGAACCCTCCCTCCCCCCTCTCCTATATATACCCTCCTTCACTCCTTCATTTTCACACAACATACACACCACTTCTCCCCTTCTTGGCCGAAAACAAAAGCCATTCCCTTTGCCCTCATTTCTTCTTCTTCTACTCTCTTCTTTCTTCTTTTGCTCGAGGACGAGCAAACCTTTTAAGTTTGGTGTGGTAAAAGCATTGCTTTTTGTTTTTCCATAACCATTTATGGCATCCAAGGCCGGAGAAACCTCTAGAAAGAGGAAAGGGAAGGCAAAAGCTTCCACCTCCGAGTCATGGGAGATGGAGAGATTCATCTCAAGGGTGCATCAAGACCACTTCTATGAAGTTGTGGCCTTGAAGAAGGTGATCCCCGAGGTCCCTTTTTCACTCAAAAAGAGTGAATATCCGGAGATCCGACATGAAATCCGAAGAAGAGGTTGGGAAGTTCTTACTAACCCCATTCAACAAGTCAGAATCTTGATGGTTCAAGAGTTCTATGCCAATGCATGGATCACCAAGAACCATGATCAAAGTATGAACCCGGATCCAAAGAATTATCTTACTATGGTTCGGGGGAAATACTTGGATTTTAGTCCGGAAAGTGTAAGGTTAGCATTCAATTTGCCCATGATGCAAGGAGATGAACACCCTTACACTAGAAGGGTCAACTTTGATCAAAGGTTGGACCAAGTCCTCACAATCATATGTGAAGAGGGCGCCCAATGGAAGAGAGATTCAAGAGGGAAGCCGGTTCAATTGAGAAGGCATGACCTCAAACCCGTGGCTAGAGGATGGTTGGAGTTTATCCAACGCTCAATCATCCCCACTAGCAACCGGTCCGAAGTTACCATAGACCGGGCTATCATGATTCATAGCATCATGATTGGAGAAGAAATAGAAGTTCATGAGGTTATAGCTCAAGAGCTTTATAAGGTGGCAGACAAGTCCTCTACCTTGGCAAGGTTAGCCTTTCCTCATCTCATTTGTCACCTCTGTTATTCAGTTGGAGTTGACATAGAGGGAGACATCCCTATTGATGAGGACAAGCCCATCACTAAGAAGAGGATGGAGCACACAAGAGACCCCACTCATCATGAGATCCCTGAGATTCCTCAAGGGATGCACCTTCCTCCACAAAACTATTGGGAGCAACTAAACACCTCCCTAGGAGAATTGAGTTCCAACATGGGACAACTAAGGGTGGAGCATCAAGAACACTCCATCATCCTCCATGAAATTAGAGAAGATCAAAGAATCATGAGAGAGGAGCAACAAAGACAAGGAAGAAACATTGAGGAGCTCAAGCACTCCATAGGATCTTCAAGAGGAAGAAAGAGCCGCCATCACTAAGGTGGACCCGTTCTTTAACTTCCTTGTTCTTTATTTTCCTGTTTTTCGAAAATTTAGTGCTTATGGTTATCTATGTTTGTGTCTTGTGATCATTAGTGTCTTAGTATCTATGCCTTGAAGTAATGAATGTCCTATGAATCCATCACCTTTCTTAAATGAAAAATGTTCTTAATTGAAAAAGAAAAGAATTGCATGAATTTTGAATTTTACAACAGTTTAATTATTTTGATGTGGTGGCAATATTTCTGTTTTCTGAATGTATGCTTAAACAGTGCATATGTCTTTTGAATTTGTGGTTCATGAATGTTGGCTCTTGAAAGAATGATGAAAAAGGAGACATGTTACTGAGGATCTGAAAAATCATTAAAATGATTCTTGAAGCAAGAAAAAGCAATGAAAAAAAAAAGAGAAAAATTTCGAAAAAAAAGAGAGAAAAAGAAAACGAAAAAAAGAAAGAAAAAGAAAGAAATAAAGTTGTGATCCAAGGCAAATAGAGTGTGCTTAAGAACCCTGGACACCTCTAATTGGGGACTCTAGCAAAGCTGAGTCACAATCTGAAAAGGTTCACCCAATTATGTGTCTGTGGCATGTATGTATCCGGTGGTAATACTGGAAGACAGAGTGCTTTGGGCCATGGCCAAGACTCAATAAAGTAGCTATGTTCAAGAATCATCATACTCAACTAGGAGAATCAATAACACTATCTGGATTCTAAGTTCCTAAAGAAGCCAACCATTCTGAATTTCAAAGGATAGAGTGAGATGCCAAAACTATTCAGAGGCAAAAAGCTAAAAGCCCCGCTCATCTAATTAATACTGATCTTCATAGATGTTTTTGGGATTCATTGCATATTCTCTTCTTTTTATCTTATTTGATTTTCAGTTGCTTGAGGACAAGCAACAATTTAAGTTTGGTGTTGTGATGAGCGGATAATTTGTACGCTTTTTGGCATTGTTTTTAGTATGATTTTAGTATGATCTAGTTAGTTTTTAGTATATTTTTATTAGTTTTTAGTTAAAATTCACTTTTCTGGACTTTACTATGAGTTTGTGTGTTTTTCTGTGATTTCAGGTATTTTCTGGCTGAAATTGAGAGACCTGAGCAAAAATCTGATTCAGAGACTAAAAAGGACTGCAGATGCTGTTGGATTCTGACCTCCCTGCACTCGAAGCGGATTTTCTGGAGCTACAGAAGCCCAATTGGCGCGCTCTCAACGGCGTTGGAAAGTAGACATCCTGGGCTTTCCAGCAATATATGATAGTCCATACTTTGCCCAAGATTTGATGGCCCAAACCGGCGTACAAAGTCGCCCTCAGGAATTCCAGCGTTAAACGCCGGAACTGGCACAAAAATGGGAGTTAAACGCCCAAACTGGCATAAAAGCTGGCGTTTAACTCTAAGAAGAGTCTCTACACGAAATTGCTTCATTGCTCAGCCCAAGCACACACCAAGTGGGCCCGGAAGTGGATTTTTATGTCATTTACTCATCTCTGTAAACCCTAGGCTACTAGTTTTCTATAAGTAAGACATTATACTATTGTATTTTCATCTTGGTAGCTATCTTCATTTTTATGCTATCTTAGATCATTGGGAGGCTGGCCATTCGGCCATGCCTAGACCCTGTACTTATGTATTTTCAACGATGGAGTTTCTACACACCATAGATTAAGGTGTGGAGCTCTGCTGTACCTCGAGTATTAATGCAATTACTATTGTTCTTCTATTCAATTCCACTTGTTCTTGTTCTAAGATATCACTTGTTCTTCAACTTGATGAATGTGATGATCTGTGACACTCATCATCATTCTCACCTATGAACGTGTGACTGACAACCACCTCCGTTCTACCTTCGATTGGGTGAATATCTCTTGGATTCCTGATACACGATGCATGGTTGATCACCTGACAACCGAGTGCTCGCCTGACAACCGAGCCAGCCATTCCGTGAGATCAGAGTCTTCGTGGTATAGGCTAGAACTGATGGCGGCATTCAAGAGAATCCGGAAGGTCTAACCTTGTCTGTGGTATTCTGAGTAGGATTCAATGATTGAATGACTGTGACGTGCTTCAAACTCCTGAGGGCGGGGCATTAGTGACAGACGCAAAAGAATCACTGGATTCTATTCCGGCCTGATCGAGAACCGACAGATGGATAGCCGTGCCGTGACAGGGTGCGTTGAACATTTCCACTGAGAGGATGGGAGGTAGCCACTGACAACGGTGAAACCCTTGCTTAAGCTTGCCATGGAAAGGAGTAAGAAGGATTGGATGAAGACAGTAGGAAAGCAGAGAGACGGAAGGGAAGGCATCTTCATACGCTTATCTGAAGTTCCTACCAATGAATTACATAAGTATCTCTATCTTTATCTTTATGTTTTATGCGTTTATCACCATACCCATTTGAGTTTGCCTGACTAAGATTTACAAGGTGAGCATAGCTTGCTTCATACCAACAATCTCTGTGGGATTGACCCTTACTCGCGTAAGGTTTATTACTTGGACGACCCAGTACACTTGCTGGTTAGTTGTGCGAAGTTGTGTTTATGCCATGGTATTGAACACCAAGTTTTTGGTTTCATTACCGGGGATTATTTGATTTGTGAAAAGTATTGATCACAATTTCGTGCACCAAACCTGCTAGCTGCTGACACACCATTTGTGTTTGACACACAGTGTCTGCAGGCATTTGAGACCCTGAAAGCTAAGCTGGTCACAGCACCAGTCATCTCTGCACCAGATTGGACATTACCATTTGAACTAATGTGTGATGCCAGTGACCATGCCATTGGTGCAGTGTTGGGACAGAGGCATAACAAGCTTCTGCACGTCATTTATTATGCCAGCCGTGTTCTAAATGACGCACAGAAGAATTACACAACCACAGAAAAAGAGTTACTTGCAGTGGTCTATGCCATTGACAAGTTTAGATCCTATCTAGTGGGGTCCAAAGTGGTTGTGTACACTGACCATGCTGCTCTTAAATACTTACTCACAAAGCAGGATTCAAAACCCAGGCTTATAAGATGGGTGTTGCTTCTGCAAGAGTTTGATATAGAAATAAGAGACAGAAAAGGGACAGAGAACCAAGTAGCTGATCATCTGTCCCGAATAGAACCAGTAGCTGGGGCGTCCCTCCCTTCTACTGAGATCTCTGAGACTTTCCCAGATGAGCAACTCTTTTCCATTCAGGAAGCTCCATGGTTTGCAGATATTGCAAATTATAAAGTTGTGAGGTTCATACCCCAGGAGTACAGCAGAATGCAAAGAAAGAAATTAATTTCAGATGCCAAGTACTACCTATGGGATGAACCATATCTCTTTAAGAGATGTGCAGACGGAATGATCCGCAAATGTGTACCCAGAGAAGAAGCACAAAGGATCCTATGGCATTGCCATGGATCACAGTATGGAGAACATTTTGGAAGTGAGCGAACAGCCACTAAAGTCCTCCAATGTGGCTTCTACTGGCCTACTCTCTATAAAGATTCCCGAGAGTTTGTGCGTAACTGTGACAGTTGCCAAAGAGCTGGTAACTTACCTCACGGATATGCCATGCCTCAACAAGGGATATTAGAGATAGAATTGTTTGATGTATGGGGAATTGACTTCATGGGTCCATTCCCACCATCATACTTAAACACTTACATTCTGGTGGCAGTGGACTATGTATCTAAGTGGGTAGAAGCAATTGCTACACCCACTAATGATACCAAGACCGTGCTGAAATTCCTCCAGAAACACATCTTCAGCAGATTTGGTGTTCCCAGAGTACTAATCAGTGACGGGGGCACTCATTTCTGCAATAGACAGCTATACTCTGCTATGGTTAGATATGGAATTAGCCACAAAGTGGCAACTCCGTATCACCCACAGACAAATGGGCAAGCTGAAGTCTCTAACAGAGAGCTAAAAAGAATCCTGGAACGGACTGTGATAGCCCGGAGAAAGGATTGGGCAAAGAGCTTGGATGATGCTCTGTGGGCATACAGAACAGCATTCAAGACTCCTATAGGAACCTCTCCATACCAACTGGTGTATGGGAAGGCCTGTCATCTGCCCGTGGAACTGGAACATAAAGCCTACTGCGCAACCAGATTCCTAAACATGGATGCTCAGTTAGCTGGTGAAAAAAGATTGCTCCAGCTAAATGAGCTAGAAGAGTTCAGACTCAATGCCTTTGAAAATGCAAAAATTTATAAGGAAAAGGCAAAGAAGTGGCATGACAAGAAGTTGTCAACCAGAGTCTTTGAGCCAGGACAAAAAGTTCTGCTCTTCAACTCTAGGCTCCGCTTGTTTCCAGGAAAACTTAAATCCCGGTGGAGGGGTCCGTATGTGATTACAGGAGTGTCACCATATGGATATGTTGAGCTTCAGGATACTGATTCTGACAAAAAGTTCATTGTTAATGGACAGAGAATCAAGCATTATCTTGAAGGCAATTTTGAGCAGGAATGCTCAAAACTGAGACATGAGTGATTCTCAGTAAAAGTCCAGCTAAAGACAGTAAAGAAGCGCTTGCTGGGAGGCAACCCAGTCATTAGCAGGTTATATGTTTTGTTTTTACAAAGGCAAGTATCAAAAATGAAGGAATTCACAGAGTTACAGAAGGATTCAGCTCAAAAAGCAGAGAAAAAGAGCTTACTGGCGAAAAAACGCCAGTAAGGGGCATTTTGGGCATTAAACGCCAGAATGGGCACCATTCTGGGCGTTTAACGCCAGTAAAGGTGCCATTTTGGGCGTTAAACGCCAGAATGGGCACCATTCTGGGCGTTTAACGCCAGGTGTGCAGCATCCTGGGCGTTTTAGAAAAACGCCCAGTGATAAAGGAATTCTGGCGTTTAACACCAGCCAGGGCACATGGCTGGGCGTTAAACGCCCAAAAGGGACAACAAATGGGCGTTAAACGCCAGAATGGGTGCCATTCTGGGCGTTTAACGCCAGAAAGTTGGGGGGACCAAGATTTTGTTTTCAAATCAAATTTTTTTCAAACTTTCCTTTTCTTACCCATACTTTTCTACATAAATGCATCTCAACCTTTCATCATTCACTTTCAAATTTTCAAAAATCTAAAATCATTCTTCAAATCTCTCAAATGAATCCCAATTCTTGTTCAAAAACTCACCCTTCTCTCAAATTCTTTCCATATCTTCTCAAATCTTCTTTCAAATTTTTCTTTTTTTTCGAAATCTCTCCTCCCCCCTTATAAATACACGTTTGGCCCCCTAATTCCCCCACACCATTCGAATTTGCTCTTCTCTTCTCTCTCTTCTTTCCTTTCTTTTGCTTGAGGACAAGCAAACCTCTAAGTTTGGTGTGCTTTTCCGTGATCACTAAGCCAAGATTCATCAAGATCATGGCTCCTAAGGGAAAACAAACCAATTTAAGAGGAAAGAAAGAGAATAATCTAAAGAATCTTTGGAATCAAGAGAAGTTCTTAACCAAAGAACATGAAGACCATTATCACAAAATAATGGGTCTTAGGTCAGTGATCCCGGAAGTTAAATTTGATCTGAAAGAAGATGAATATCCGGGGATCCAAGAGCAAATTCGAAACAGAGGATGGGAAGTTCTAACCAATCCTGAGATAAAGGTTGGAAGGAATATGGTTCAGGAATTCTACTCAAATCTGTGGCTAACAGATAAGCAGAGAATGACTGGAACTGCTTACCATACCTACAGAACCATGGTCAGAGGGAAAGTTATGTACTTCCATCTGGACAAAATAAGAGAAATCTTCAAATTGCCTCAACTGCAAGATGATCCTGAATCCTTTAATAGGAGAATGGTGAGAGCAGATAAAGGGTTGGATCAAGTTCTAGAGGACATATGCCTCCCTGGAACTAAGTGGATAACCAATTCTAAGGGTGTCCCAAACCAACTCAAGAGGGGAGACCTCAAACCAATTGCAAGAGGTTGGCTAGACTTTATTGGGCGTTCCATATTGCCCACTAGCAACCGTTCTGAGGTCACTATCAAGAGAGCAGTGATGATTCATTGCATTATGCTTGGAAAAGAAGTGGAGGTTCATCATGTGATTGCTTGTGAGATCTACACAATTGCAAATAAAAATTCCACTGAAGCCAAATTGGCTTACCCAAGCTTGATCTCCTTGCTCTGTAAAGAGGCTGGGGTAAAGATGGGAGTAGATGAATTCATACCCATTGAACATCCAATCACCAAGAAGTCAATGGAAGGACAAATGCAAGACAACTCTATCAAAAGGGGGGCGCAGGAGTTCCTCCCTGAATTTCCTAAAATTGACTACTGGACCAGCCTAGAAGCATCTATCATCAAGTTACAAGAAACTGTGGAGCAACTGAAGGAAGAACAGCAGAATCAGAACTGCATGCTCTGCAAATTGCTGAAGGAACAAGAGAAGCAGGGGCGTGAACTCCAAGAGTTGAAACGCCAAAAGCTCTCATCTCAAGTTGAGGGAGCATCCACTTCTCAAAATCAAGGTTGTTGAGTCCTAACTCTGTGAAAACCTCTATCATTAGGAGCCTATTTAAAAATTTTTGTTTTCTATTTTTATATTTTTTTAGTCTCATCTTATATCTATCTTTGAGTCTTGTTCTTAATTCATAATTAATAAAATTTAAAATTTATGTCTTAAAGCTATGAATGTCCTATGAATCCATCACCTCTCTTAAATGAAAAATGCTTTAATCACAAAAGAACAAGAAGTACAGGATTTCGAAATTTATCTTTGAAACTAGTTGAATTAGTTTGATGTGGTGACAATAATTTTTGTTTTCCGAATGAATGCTTGAACAGTGCATATGTCTCTTGAATTTGTTGTTTTGAGAATGTTAAAAATTGTTGGCTCTTGAAAGAATGAGGAAAAAGAGAACTGTTATTGAGGATCTAAAAAAATCATCTAATTGATTCTTGAAGCAAGAAAAAGCAGTGGATACAAAAAAAAATTCAAAAAAAAAGAAAGAGAAGAAAAAAAAGAAAGAAATAAAGTTATGATCCAAGGCAAAAAGAGTGTGCTTAAGAACCCTGGACACCTCTAATTGGGGACTCTAGCAAAGCTGGGTCACAATCTGAAAAGGTTCACCCAATTATGTGTCTGTGGCATGTATGTATCCGGTGGTAATACTGGAAAACAGAGTGCTTTGGGCCACAGCCAAGACTCATACACTAGCTATGTTCAAGAATCATTATACTAAACTAGGAGAATCAATAACACTATCTGAGTTCTGAGTTCCTATAGATGCTAATCATTCCGAACTTCAAAGGATAGAGTGAGATGCCAAAACTGTTCGGAGGCAAAAAGCTACTAGTCCCGCTCATCTAATTGGAGCTAAGTTTCCTTGATATTTTGGAGTCTATAGTATATTCTCTTCTTTTTATCCTATTTTGATTTTCAGTTGCTTGGGGACAAGCAACAATTTAAGTTTGGTGTTGTGATGAGCGGATAATTTATACGCTTTTTGGCATTGTTTTTAGTATGTTTTTAGTATAATCTAGTTAGTTTTTAGTATATTTTTAGTAGTTTTTAGTTAAAATTCACTTTTCTGGACTTTACTATGAGTTTGTGTGTTTTTCTGTGATTTCAGGTATTTTCTGACTGAAATTGAGGGTCCTGAGCAAAAATTTGATTTAGAGATTGAGAAGGACTGCAGATGCTGTTGGATTCTGACCTCCCTGCACTCGAAGTGGATTTTCTGGAGCTACAGAAGCCCAATTGGCGTTCTCTCAACGGCATTGGAAAGTAGACATCCTGGGCTTTCCAGCAATGTATAATAGTCCATACTTTGCCCGAGATTTGATGGCCCAAACCGACGTGGCAAATCAGCCTCAGAATTTCCAGCGTTTAACGCTGGAACTAGCATAAAACTTGGAGTTAAACGCCCAAACTGGCATAAAAGCTGGCGTTTAACTCCAGAAAAGGTCTCTACACGAAAATGCTTCATTGCCCAGCCCAAGCACACACTAAGTGGACCCAGAAGTGGATTTTTACGTCATTTACTCATTTCTGTATACCTTAGGCTACTAGTTCACTATTAATAGGATCTTTTGACATTGTATCTGTACCTCATGACACTTTACACGTTTCTCATTGTATCTTCTACAGCATGAGTCTCTAAACCCCATGGTTGGGGGTGAGGAGCTCTGCTGCATCTTGATGGATTAATGCAATTACTACTGTTTTTCATTCAATCATGCTTGCTTCCATTCTAAGATATCCCTTGTTCTTAAATCGATGAATGTGATGATCCGTGACAATCATCATCATTCTCAACTATGAACGTGTGTCTGACAACCACCTCCGTTCTACCTTAGATTAAGTAGATATCTCTTGGATTCTTTAACCGGAATCTTCGTGGTATAAGCTAGAATTGATGGCGGCATTCAAGAGAATCTGGAAGGTCTAAACCTTGTCTGTGGTATTCTGAGTATGATTCAATGATTGAATGACTGTGACGAGCTTCAAACTCCTGAGGGCGGGGCATTAGTGACAGACGCAAAAGAATCACTGGATTCTATTCCGGCTTGATTGAGAACCGACAGATGGATAGCCGTGCCGTGACAGGGTGCGTTGAACATTTCCACTGAGAGGATGGGAGGTAGCCACTGACAACGGTGAAACCCTTGCATACAGCTTGCCATGGAAGGAGCCTTGCGTGTTTGAAGAAGAAGACAGTAGGAAAGCAGAGATTCAGAAGATGGAGCATCTCCAAAACCTCAACCTATTCTCCATTACTGCAAAACAAGTACTTATTTCATGTTCTCTTACCTTTCACAATCAATCCTGATACTTTCTGATATCCTGACTAAGATTTACAAGATAACCATAGCTTGCTTCAAGCCGACAATCTCCGTGGGATCGACCCTTACTCACGTAAGGTATTACTTGGACGACCCAGTGCACTTGCTGGTTAGTTGTGCGGGGTTGCAAAAATGTGATTGCAATTTCGTGCACCATGTATCTTTTCAATTTCTTACAAATACCATTCAAAATTGTTTCCTCTCTTATAAATATATACTCACATAATTAATATCAATACATAATAATTATTCATACAAGACTTAAATACAAACCTACCCCTCTGTAAAAATACAACACTTTCAACAAGAAGGGCGAGGGGAAATTAACCCATAAGTAACTAGCCAAACAAGCCTTCTATTCGTCTGTAGCTTTTCAATTAGCCATCCTGTCTGTACCTCTAAAAAGGGTTTTTAAAAACCTTGGGGTGAGAACAAAGCCGCACGTTCTCAATAGGGAACGTGAACACCGCAATTTACAGAGTAAATACAAATAGCTAGTTCATATCATAAAAACAATTTCACTTAAAACAGTTTTAAATTCCTTTCTTTAAATCACGTTACTTAAACAAAATCCCAGTCACATTAACAATTCCTTATCCATAAACAACATTCCTAAATACATTATTAAGACCATAACACAAGTAAAATATCCATCAAGCACACAAGCACATCACCAAAACAATAGCACAATCACAAATAAATAAAATAAAGCAAACACAATCAAATGTAAATGCACAAATAAGATGATGCATGCCTATTCCTAGCACAGGCCATGAGCGCATGCGTCGGTTGTCTACCCACAACCCAACGTCACTCGGAGTGTACCCCGAATATGGTTTCTTTATTGTGTCAGTTAGACACCTTGGCATCACGGTTACTCGTGTCAATTAGGCCTCATCATAATAACATTTTAATGTGCATCACAGTAAAAAACAGTGCTTTCAGTTAGGCGAATATTCCCGCATTAGCAATCTCAAGCTATTAATTAGGCGGGCACTTTCGCATTAGCAATTTGGCACAAGGCCCGATTAACATACAACTCTCATTTGTTTATTTCATTCATTACCTCCCTTTTCTTTTTCTCTAAGTATCGTTTCCATTATGCCTCTACATCACCTTACAACTAAGCATACCTCCGCATCACCAAGAAGCTAAAAGTACCTCCGTATCACCATGAAGCTAGGCGTACCTCCGTATCACCGTGAAACTAGGCATATCTCTATATCACCTTTTAACTTTAAACGTATCCTAGGGATAACTTACACACCTTTGTTTAACTAAGTTCATACATTCTGCCAAATTTGGACATATCCTTTGGCTCTAAGCCAAGTTTTACCAAATTTATATTAGAATTAAATTAGATAGCCAACTTAATAAAATTTGCCGCTGCACTAAAGAGAATTCAAAAAAAATACAGCAAGCAGCCCTGTTTTTTGATAAATCTGTAATAAATTCAATTCTAATCAATTACTTCTAAATTTTGGTGAGGATATACTTAACACTCGTAAGTTTTAGGACAAACAAATTCCAAATCCATAGCACCTCGTTTGGTTAATTAAAAGTCAGTTGGAAGCGTCGTTTTGTTACTTTAAATTAGTTCTGCATTTTTTGTGAACAACCCAACATCCAAGGGACACAACTAACTCTACAAAATAGAAATGGATATGAAATTTATACTCACTTAAAAGAGACTGATAGATATTTAAAATATGTTTGGAAAAAACTCAAAATTATAGATAAATCAAAAGTTATAGTGTCTGGAAGTTGGCACTGCAGAGCCAGAAAACCAGAAAATTCTACAGTAACCACTAAACTTCAAAAATTCATATCTTCCAAACCCCTTGGCCAAATTCCCCAAAATTTTTATGGAGTAATCTTGACTTATTGAAATTTGATAAAACAAAATGGGTTGGTTTGAAAATAATATCCAGATTGCTCCCAGTTTTTATTTTAAGTTGTTGTCCAAACTGTTTAGAAATTTTTGCAGCAAGGCTTTTTAATTTTCACAAACCAAATTTAGTCCTCCAGGTTTCCAACTTATACCAATCAACCTTTCCCATTTCTCATCACTATATCTACTTAAATTATGTCATAACCCTGCCCTGAAACCTCAGTTCCATATACCTATCAGAAATTTACATGCTTTATATAAGATAATCACACTTTTATAGCATTAGAAATCTGCACTAAGTAATTTTAATAACCCTTCATAACAAACTTTATATTCAAGCCTACAATTCCTATAAAACCACGATTCTAACTTTCTTTTGACTAACCAAAGTTGTCCAAGAACTCTTAATTCAATATATTACAATTTCATAACATAGGTGCAACGTAACCATATTATTACAACATCCATTCTTCAACATCTCATCTATAACAACATATCTCAAGTTATGATTCATCAAATGAATTTCCAACAACCATAGCAACATTTCATACACAAAATATCATCAACAAGTACTAGCAGCAAGTATAATTTCAAAATACACAACATCATCAATAATCACTACATTAAATCGTTAAACCTATCACCAATTACAGCTATGGTTCAACTCAATTCCAATAATTATTCACACAAAGCAACCATAAACCATTTGCAGTTACTCATTTAATTTTATTGGCATTCACAACTTAAAATATTTATTTTTAAAACAAATCCCCTACTTCAGTTAGTTGAAAACCATAAAATTAAGCGTGACTCCAACTTCACTCTAACTTGCAGTAGCAGCAACAACGACTTTAAATCGAATCAGTAGCAGAGCGGCATTAGCCGCACCAACAGCTTCCCGCAACAACAATGCCATCGAACAACTTGCAAAGGTATTGACATAACCCTAATGCAATAATGTCTCAAAATTCTCAATCAACCACTACAACAAATATGGCCTTTAGCAACACCAAATTTTGAAACGCCTTAAAACCGTTCTCTTAGATAGGTTTAGACAACGGTTTTTTATAGTGTTACTGTTGAACTCAAATTTTCATCAATTTATAGCAACAAATTAAAATCGTTCTCTTTATCTTTTTTTAAGAATGATTTTATAACCGTTACCATGATTTGTGTTGAAGCAACGGTTTTTTTTGTTGTTTAAAGAATTGTAAAAAAAAATGCAATAAAACCGTTGCCGAAATGCTATACTTTAAAACCATTCTATTAGATGGTCTTAGACAACAGTTTTTACAGTGTTGCTGTTGAAGTTCATTTTTTCATTACGCTATAGTAACAAAATAAAATCGTTCTCTTTGATTATTTTAAAGAACAGTTTTACAACCATTACAACAATTGTTTATGAAACAACCATTTTCTAATATTATTTAAATAATTATACAAATTAAACAATACCAATAAAAATAATTTCAGATAATTATATAAATTTAAACTATTTTTTCTATAAATACTGAATTTATAAAATACTCAAAAACTATTGTTATAAATAAATAAAAAATATTATTTTAAAAAAATAAAATTAAAATAAATTTATAATAGATATTATATATTATTATTATAAATATATAAAAAATATTATATTTTGAAAACATAATGTTAAAATAAATTTATAATAAATATTATTTATTTTTATTATAAATATATAACAAATATTAATATAAAAAAATAAAATTAAAATATTTTTAGAATAAATATATTATATTTCTATTGATTATTAATTATTTCTCCCTAAGCATAGCAAATAAGAAAGCCCTTCAGAATCAGAGACGCTCTTCCTCTTCTCTTCGAAACCAAAGGGCGAAGAACGCTCTTCCTCCCTCCACCGTACCATCAACCCTAACCCACGGGTTCAGAATCAGGGACCTCATCGAACCACAGGTCACTAGAAAGCCCTAAATCGTAACTCACCATCGTCGCACCATCATCGTCGCTACGTCCTTCCCAAAACCGTCACTGCTTCATCCTTCCCGGCGTCACTGAGTCTCTCCGCTCCGCAGCGTCACTGCTTCTCCCCTTTCCGCGGCTTCAGTGCTTCTCCGTTCTCCGCGGCGTCCTTGCGTCTCCCCTATTCTGCTTCTGCTTCGCTACTTCTCCCCTGTTCTGCTTCATTGGGTTGTGCTTAGCTGCTTCTACTTTGCTACTACTACTTCACTGCATCAGCCATTTGTGGGTTGTCATATATGGTAAGTGGTCTTCTTTTCTGATTTTATATTGCTTAGTTAGGGCTTGATTGGCTGTTGGATATTTTTGTTGGATTTAAGAAGAAGAAAGGAAAGTGGTGATGTTTGTGAACGTGAGCAAGATGAGTGTTGAATGTTGACTGAGTTTCTGTTCTGGTTTGAATTTGGACTGCATACTTGTGAACTAAGAATTTCAAATACTTCAAAAATAGGACATCATTTGCATAGAGATGGCAAAAACTAGTTTCTCTTAGTACTGTACAGGAGGATGTGATACATGCCTAGTGCTTTAAATTTGTTTTTAATTAATTGAAGTATTCAATCGCTTAATCGTGTTCATGAGATTGGTTCAGTTGGTTCTAACAGGTTTTTCTACTCTTAAATAAAAGAAGCAGAATTTTTAATGAACTCAATAGTAAGAAAATCTTATTAGAGTCAACTGAATCAATTCCATAAATACAGTTAAATGGTTGATTACTCTAATTAATTATTGAAAACAAATCTAAACTGTTAGTAAGAGTTTCCTTCTTTCTATTGTGCTTAACTACTTATCCATTTTTTTAGTACATAAATTTTCTTTTGAGATAACTAAGGCAACTCTATTGCTAACCAGTGTGTGATTGTGACCCTGTTCAGATAGCAATACAAGCAAATTTATATAATGTTGGGCAGTTGCAATTTTTAACACATACTGTGATCTGTATTGTTTGGGTGGGTTCTAAAAAGTCTTGTTTCCTTAAAATACTGGATTTTGATAATTCTATTATTTTATGGACTATAAGTAACTTTCCAGCTTATGCTATATTATCTGGTTGGAGCACAAAGGAAAAGTTAGCATGTCCTTGCTGTAATTATGACACCTCCTCTTGTTATTTAAAACATAACCGGAAGATGTGCTACATGGATAACCATAAATTTTTGGCTATGGATCATCCATATAGGATGGATAAAAGATCTTTCAATGGTGATGTTGAATTAAGGTTTCACTAGCTTTATTAAATGGGGAACAAATTTTTTAAGATTTGAAAGATTTTGATAATTTATTTGGAATAAGCAAAAAAATAAAATTGATGGTCCATGGAAGAAAATGTCCATTTTCTTTGAGTTGCCATATTGGAAGCAAAATACATTGCGCCATTGTCTTGATGTTATGCACATCGAGAAAAATGTTTGTGATAACATAATTGGAACTTTATTAGACATTCCAGAAAAGTCAAAAGATCATGCAACTGCTCATTATGATCTCAAAGATATGGGCATAAGAAAAAAACTTCAACCAAAGGAGATAGAAGGTGGCAAGAAAGCAAAAATTGCTAAGGCTTGTTTTAACCTTACTACTCAAGAAAAAACCATTTTTTGTGATATTTCAAAGTCAGTAAAATTTCCATCTGGTAGTGCCTCAAATATTTCTCGGTGTGTTCATGCTGCTGAGAAAAGATATCATGCTACAAAAGTCATGATGCTCATTTTATGTTGCTGTAAAATGCACAATGCAGAATCAAGTAGCTGGCCCTTTAATTTATCTAGGTTCATTCTTTCATTTCTTGTGCCAAAAGGTTGTTGAAAATGATACAATAGATCATTTAAAAGTAGATATTAGAGAAATTTCGTGCCAATTGAAAAGAATATTTTCTCCTAGTTTCTTTGATATAATGGTACATTTGCCTATTCATCTAGTAAACGAGTTGAGGTTGGGTGGCCCAATTCAATTTAGGTGGATGTACCCCATCGAGAGATATTTGTGTAGGTTAAAGTCTTACGTTTGCAATAAGAGCCACCCCAAAGGTTCAATTTCTGAAGGATATTTAGCCGAAGAATGCTTGACGTTTTGCTCAAGGTATTTAAGTCCTGATGTGGATACAAGGTTGAGTAGGAGGACACAAAATTATGATAATTGCAGTGAAACTGAAGTATGTCATGATAGCTATTTTGCATGCTTGGGGCGACCAATTGGTGGAAAGAGGAAAGGGCAACCTTTTTCTCTAGATACCAACTCAAAAATGCAAGCTCATCGGTACATCTTATTCAATTGTGATAAAATTAAAGACTACATTAGATATTTTTCTTATATATTTTCCAACTACCAATTCTCTATTAGCAAATTTAACTTACACGCTTTTTACTTACTTGAGAGAATATGGGGAACATGTCAACAATCAAACTAAAGGTAGAAAATGGAAGAAGGCAAAAACTCTAAGTCATGATTTTAGTGAATGGTTCAAAGAACGTGCTTCTCTTGAAGATGTTCCAAAACAACTTAAAGATTTGTCTAGAGGCCCAAACACAGTTGCAAAATGATTTTCTAGTTATGTAATAAATGGCTACAAATTTCAAACTAGAGAACATGATGCAAGCCACACAACTCAAAATAGTGGTGTGACTTTGGTGTGCGAAACACCAAGCTTTGCTAGTGCCAAGGACAACAACCCAATGACAAAAACCGTAACATATTTTGGTGCAATAAATGACATAATTAAATTAGACTATTATGCATGTTTCAAATTTGTTCTCTTTAACTGTGATTGGTTTGAAGTTGAAAAAGAGAATTTTGGTCTAACTTCAATTCATTTTAATAAAAGATGTTATCGGGATAATCCTTTTGTATTAGCTTCACAAGTCTACTAATGCTTTTATATTCAAGATCCTTGTAACAAAGACAAGCATTATGTCATGGACACAGTGCCAAGGGATTTATTCATTATGTATGATGGGTATGATGTTGAAGCCGAAGAGTCTAATTAGAAGGACCCCTTTGATCAAGCGAATAATTTGTTTGTGCCAAAGGATAATTGTGAAGTTCAATGGACTAAAGAAGACATGCCAAATACAATCATTGAGAAACCTTCACTTGTTCTACAACAATCTGAATATGATGATGATTCTGATCTTTAAAGAGATTTCTCTTCTCAACATAGAATAATTTTTTTCTTTTATTTTTGGTGTAATTGTTTATGAATAGGTGCATTTCTTATAGAATCTTGGTTCTTTTAATATGTGATTTGGTTTTTTACTATTATGTTAATAGATTTTTTTATGTATACTAATCTCATTATTTTATTTCCTTTTTCAGAAAATGTTCAAAAAAATCATTGAACATGAGATAGATTCAAAGTCAAGTGCTGAATTGCGTGCAACGTTCTTGAAAAATATGGAAGTTAAGCGTGAAAAGATCTCTTCTGGTCAACAGCAACATCAACCACCACCATCACCACTTAAGAGGATAAAAATTCTTAATGATAGGGAAAGGGAGCAAAACTTAAGAAAAAATGTGTCCAAGCAAATGATAAGTAGAATTTTGTAAAAAAGCCAAAAGTTGCAAAAGAAAAAGGGCAGAATTTGAAGAAAAGTAAATACAGATGGAAGCAAGTATGACTCACTCACAAGGATCAACATGTAGACAAGAAAAAGAATTTCCTTTTAAATCTACTACTATGGCTCACAAGAATACTAGAGAAGTAGATTCTAGAATCAGTCAAGATTTGAAGAGAAAAGAGACCACAATTATAGATGATGTTGAAGAGTGTGGCAGCTTGCAAGAAAAGCCAACTAAAAAGGAAAATACACGTCAATTTGCTTCAATGCTGATTGATACATTTCTTAAACTTAACAACGAACCTGATGGTGAAGAGCAGTTGGATGAGAATGAAAGAGATATTATAGAGGAGCAAGACAAGGATTATATTAATCCAACTGAGGCTGAGGACATAGACAATACTTTGAAAGGTAAATTTTTTGTCTCTTTGAAAACATTTTATGACATCATTTATTTTAAAATTGACTGATGTGAAAGATTTATATATGATGATTTCTTTGTATAATAGAGGCAAGGATTGGAGGAGTCACATTAGGGTTAGATTGAATGTGCTATACCCATTATTGGTGTAGGTTATGATGTATTTTTTAGTAGCTTTTTATATTTATCAAGTCTGTCATTTAAATGAGATATTTAAATATGAATTATTTTATTTTTTTAACTTAAAAAAATTATTTAAAAAAAATAAATGGTGCAAGTGCAGTGGTGTTTTTTAATTATTGGTAAAATAGAGGTGCAGTGGTATTTTTTAATTATTAGTGAAGTAGTGTATTTTAATTATTGGTGCAGTGGTGTTTTTTAATTATTGATAAAATAGAAGTGCGGTAGTGTTTTTTAATAATTATTGGTGCAATGGTGTTTTTTAATTTGGAGGATGTAGATGAATGGAATTGGCATAAAAAGAGAGCATTACATTTTGGCAATATATATACTTTTTATTTTGATATCAGCATATTCCTTTTTCCATATATGAACACTGAATCACGTATGATATGCTCACATATTACTTTAATACTCACATATGACTACTGCTCACGCATGACTACTGAAATATTGTATTAATTTAACTATTTAATTAGTTCATTGTAAACTGAAAATGAATTTGATTATATTATAGCTTAACTAGATTAATTTTTACGAAAATAAAATTCTGTCTTGGTTTGTAATTTTTTTTGTACACTTTGACTTTAATTTTAGAAGTGACTTCTAATTTCCTACACAGCTAGAATAAATCATTAGCAATAGGGATGGTATATAATTAGTATCTTTGTATAGAGACAACAGTGAAAAAAACACGATGACCTACACAATGCTTGAAGATTCATGCAAGACAGTTGGAAGATAGAGAAAAAATTACTCTAGATATTGAAGGAGAGGCAATTGGTCCTACTGATGAAGCTGTAAATAACTTGAGCAAATTTTTGGGCACAGTGGCAAGGAATTCAATTTTTGTCCATTAATTTACACAAATTGAAAGGGGATTAAAGATAAAGAAGCCATTTGGGAATATGTTCAAGTGAGAATATTAGTTTTGTTTCTTTTAAAAACTATTTGGAAATGTACACATGTATTTTATTCTTACTAGCAAATAATATTTGTGTTTTATAGGCTAAATTCATTATTCTAACTGAAAGAAAGAGGATAGTCCTTGCTCGTATCAATGACAACTGGAGATGGTATAAGACCACAATAAAGCAAACTCATTTTTTGCAATACAAATGTGTTAATGAGATGCTGAAAAATTGTCCTAAAAGCATACCTGAGAGTCATTTTTGAAAGTTAATTGCTTATTGGAGAACTAAAAAAGTTAAGGTAAGACATGTGAAACTTAGTGTAATTGTTTAAGCAATTATATTATATACACATATGAGTGAAATATGATGATTTTTTTATAATACTTGTCTCTTGTTATGTAGAAAATGTCTACGCAGAATAAGAAAAATAGGGCACAACAGAAATTTAGGCATCAAAAGGGACCAATAAATTTTGCAAGAATACGTGCAAGATTGGTACAATTTTTTATTCTTTGTGAATTTGTATGTGTATGTGTGGTGTGCTTTTTAACTCTATATAAATGCTATTTGAATTGGACTTATAGGCTGCTTCTAAGAAAGATAATGAACCACCTACTCAAGCAGAAATGTTTGTTGAGACTCGCCAAAGCACAAAGGGAAAATCATTGGATGAAGACACTTTGGATGTTATTGTAAGTACTAGGAGTTATGCTTGTGTTGAGTTAAAGAATCTTGACATTATTCTTAATCTCTATTATTTGTTTTGATGTTGTCAAATGATGTATACTTTTAGTCCAATTGTGTATTTACTCTTATTTTATTATTATTATTTTTTTTCACATTAATATAGGCACATTTGCAAGCTGAGAATAAAAAGTCTAAAGAATCAGCAATTAGAGCTTTCCAATCCATATTTGGAAAAGAGAAGGCAGGGAGAGTGCGATGTCACGAAAGAATTACCACACCAACTTTGTTGAAGAAAAATGAAGAAATTACCACCCTTAAGCAGCAACATGTAACTGAGAAAGCAACATTAGAGGGTAAGGTTGATGTGATGCAAAAAGAAGTAGATGAACTAAAATCGCTTGTTAAGATGATGCTGCAACAAAAAAGCTCAGGAGTGGACCTTGACATGTTAGCTACTCAATTAGGAAACACTTTAGGCAATCTGAACAATGATGCGCATGAAGAGGTATTATTTGTTGTTAAAGTTTCTATATGTTATCATATCTTAAATAATGGTTGATTATGATGATGTTGATTCAATTGTTTTGTGTATCCAAATAGAAGAATCTTATGATATATATGTTTGTCCTCTCTCTCTCAAACATTTTTATTTAACATTATTAGTATTAAAGATGTGTAGTTTTATATTTGTTTTTTTTACAGGAAAACTATGTTGAAGGGGAAATCGAACTTGATTAAGGTCAAATTTTTAAAAGAAAATGTTACAGAGTAAAAGTCATGAACTTGTGGACGTGATGACTATTTGCTACTTAGCTATTTCAACTCTTTTTTGTTATTATATTTTTTACAAAATTAGATGATATTGTGGATCTTACAACAATTTTTATAAGTTAAGTTTGATGGGAAATGTTCAATTATTTTTTTACTGACTTGATTCAAATAGTTTAGATTATTTATTGACACTAAATTGTTAAAAAAACTAAAACTAATTTCATTCACGAGAAAACTATTGTAAATAAAAAATTATATATTACAAAAAAATCGTTGTCAATAGTTACAAAAGACAATGGTGTTAAAATCGTTGTCAAAGATGATTACATAATGGCAATGGTATTAAAACCGTTGCCAAAACACGACTCCAATGGTAACGCTTTAAAACCATTGTAGATGCCTATAAAATGGAAATGGTATTAAAACCATTGCCGAAAAATAACACCAATGGTAACGTTTTAGAACCGTTGTCTTAGATGACTATAAAATGGCAATGGTATTAAAACCGTTGCCGAAAAATGACACCAACGGTAATGCTTTTAAACCATTGGCTATGTGAATAATATAACTACAACAGTTTAAAACCGTTTCCTATCCAGTTATGGTATTAAACCGTTGGATAATTTATAAGAACGGTTATAAACCGTTACGTATGGAGTAACGGTTCGAAATCGTTGTTTAAAATTTCCCGTCAAAACCATTGTCTATGCTAGTAACTGATGCAACGGGTTTTTTGTTACCGTTGTCTTAGGTAAAAAACTGTTGCCTATGAGCATTGGTAACGACCGCATATACCACAGGTCAAAAACCGTTGCCAAAGCGTTGGCTAAAGTTTTAGGAACGGTTATTTGATCTACGACAATGGTTTTTGACCATTGCGAAAACTCTTGTTTGTTGTAGTGAACCATGAAAATAGAAAGGTAACGATGAGGGTTTTGGAACAAGGACAACTTACTAAAACTTGAAAAGAACAGAGGAATGGAGCGGCAGCAGTATTAGCTTTGTTTAAGCATAAACAACCCCACAGCCACTACCACGGCGGCAGTGATTTCAGCACACAAGAGAGGAATCAAAAACAGAGACAAGGCTGAGCAACAAACAGAGACAGTGGTTTTGGCAGTGGCGGTGGCAACGGCGGTGGCAGCGACTTCCGCCAGTGACGGCGACGAGCTTCTGTGATGATGACAACGACTGAGTGTGGCGGTGGTGACAGGATCGGCTTTTCCTCTCTCTATCATCTTTTCGCACTTTCTTTCTCCCTTCAAAGCTCGGCAATGATGCATAGTGAGGCACGTCGGCGGCCCTAGCTCGATAGTGGCTAGACAGTGGTGGAGCACGACGGCTCCTCTTCCCCCTTGCAGCGTCTCTGGCTCGCGACGCGCGTTCTCTCCCTCGATGGTGGCAGCAGTGACAATGTCTCCCTCTTCTTGCATGGTAGCTCGGCATCTTGACGGTGGTGGTGGTGCACAACGGTGGCTGGTGACGGCGCGATACCCTCCCTCTCTCGATCTCTTCTCGTGCTCTCTCCTCACTCTCTGAATCTATCGTTTCTCTACTTTGTTCCTCTTTGCTCTCTTATTTCCTCTGCTAGTGTGTGTGTTAAGTGTTTTTGTTTTGGACCTTTGGTTGTGCTGTGTGTATATTTGGGAAGGGTTGGCGGTGGGTGGGTGAGTGACAGTAAAGAAGGGTGAACGTGGCTCATTGAAAAATAAACAGATGGTGGGGGAAGGCATACGTGTAGGCAAATTGGGTAATAGGATTGGGGCTAGTGAAATTAGGAATTGGGAATTAGGGATTAGTATAGAATATGAATTAAAAATCAAATTTAATCCATAAAATTAATTTTAAGAATACTACCAATTTTTTTAAATTACAAATTCTTTTTAATTAAATACTCTATTTCAAATTATAGATAAATAAATAATTTTTTTTATGATAAAATAAGTTCGAAACTAAATATTCAAAATACGGTTTATAAAATTTATATTATTTCTCAATTACTAGAACGTCAAATTATACTTACGAAATTACTCAATTTTTATGTAAAAATCTCCGAAAATAAATTATTTTACGATTTATTCTACTGTCTAGCCACTATGCGTCATTGTCGAGCTTCGAAGGGAGAGAGAAAGTGCGTGAAGATGAGAGAGAGAGAGAGAGGGAAAGCCGATCCTGTCACAACCGCCACACCTAGTCGCTGTCATCATCACGGGAGCTCGTCGCCGTCACTGGTAGGAGTCGCTGCCGTTGCCGCTACTGAAACCAATGTCTCTGTTTATTGCTTAGCCTTGTCTCTATTTCTGATTCCTCTCTTGTGTGCTGAAATTGCTACTGCCGTGGTGGTGGCCATGGGGTTGTTTGTGCTTAAACAAAGCTAATACTATTGCCACTCCATTCTGCTATTCTTTTCAAGTTTTAGTAAGTTGTCCTTATTCCAAAACCCTCATTGTTACCATTCTATTTTCATGGTTGATTGAGAATTTTGAGACATTATTGCATTAGGGTTATGTCAATACCTTTGCAAGTTATTCGATGGCATTGCTGTTGCGGAAAGCTGTTGGTGCGGCTAATGCCGTTACTGCTGCTGATTCGATTTAAAGCTATTGTTACTGCTGCAAGTTAGAGTGAAGTTGGAGCCACACTTAATTTTATGGTTTTCGACTTACTGAAGTAGGGGATTTGTTTTAAAAATAAATGTTTTAAGTTATGAATGCCAACAAAATTAAATGAGTAACTGCAAATGGTTTATGATTGCTTTATGTGAATAATTGTTGGAATTGAGTTGAACCATAACTGTAATTGGTGATTGGTTTAATGATTTAATGTAGTGATTATTGATGATGTTGTGTATTTTGAAATTATACTTGCTGCTAGTACTTCTTGATGATGATTTTGTGTATAGAATATTGCTATGGTTGCTGGAAATTCATTTGATGAATCATAACTTGAGATATGTTGTTATAGATGAGATGCTGAAGAATGGATGTTGTGATAATATGGTTATGTTGCACCTATGATATAAAATTGTAATATATTGAATTAAGAGTTCTTGGACAACTTGGCTAGTCAAAAGAAAGTTAGAATTGTGGTTTTAGAGGAATTGTAGGCTTGAATATAAAGTTTGGTATGAAGGGTTATTAAAATTACTTAGTGCAGATTTCTAATGCTATAAAAGTGTGATTATCTTATATAAAGCATGTAAATTTCTGATAGGTATATGGAACTGTGGTTTCAGGGCAGGGTTATGACATAATTTAAGTAGATACATTGATGAGAAATGGGAATGGTTGATTGGTATAAGTTGGAAACCTGGAGGACTAAATTTGGTTAGTGAAAATAAAGAAGCCTTGCTGTAGACATTTCTAAACAGTTTGGACAGCAACTTCAAATAAAAACTTGGAGAAATCTGGACATTATTTTCAAACCAACCCATTTTTCTATCAAATTTCAATAAGTCAATATTACTCCATAAGAATTTTAGGGAATTTGGCCAACTGGTTTGGAAGATATGAATTTTTGAAGTTTAGTGGTTGCTGCAGAATTTTCTGGTTTTCTGGTTCTGTAGTACCAACTTCTAGACACTATAACTTTTGTTTTATCTAGAACTTTGAGTTTCTTCTAAACTTATTTTAAATATCTATCCGTCTATTTTAAGTGAGTACAAATTTCATATCCATTGCTATTTTGTAGAGTTAGTTGTGTCCGTTGGAAGTTGGGCTTTTCACAAAAAATGCAGAACTAATTTAAAGTAATAGGAAATCACTTCTAACTGACTTTTAATTAACCAAATGAGGTGCTATGGATTTGGAATTTGTTTGTCCTAAAACTTATGAGTGTAAACTATATCCTCACCAAAATTTAGAAGTAATGGATTAGAATCGAATTTATTACAGATTTATCAAAAAATAGGGCTGCTTGCTGTATTTTTTCTGAATTCTCTTTAGTGCAACAGCAAATTTTATTAAGTTGGCTATCTAATTCAATTCTAATTTAAACGTGGTAAAACTTGGCTTAGATCCAAAGGATATGTCCAAATTTGGCAGAATGTATGAACTTAGTTAAACAAAGGTGTATTAGTTATCCCTAGGATACGTTTAAAGTTAAAAGGTGATACGGAGGTACGCCTAGTTTCACGGTGATGTGGAGGTACTTTTAGCTTCTTGGTGATACAGAGGTATGCTTAGCTGTAAGGTGAAGTGGAGGCATAATGGAAACGATACTTAGAGGAAAATAAAAGGGAAGTAATGAATGAAATAAATAAATAAGAATTGTATGTTAAACGGGCCTTGTGCCAAACTGCTAATGTGAAAATGCCCACCTAATTGATAGCCTGAGATTGCTAATGCGGGAATATTCACCTAATTGATAGCACTGTTTCTTACTGTGGTACACATTAAAATGTTATTATGATGAGGCCTAATTGACATGGGTAACTGTGATACCAAGGTGTCTAACTGACACAATAAAGGAACCATATTCGGGGTTCACTCCGAGTAACGTCGGGTTGCAGGTAGACAACTGATGAATCCATATATTACGATATATTTTGATTTGATTTGAGTGAATTTCATCACATAAACCCATATTTATTCATCTAAATAGCATAGTTTTGTAATTCTCCCTAGATTTGTGCTTAATTGCGAAAACATGCTTTTTAGGCCTTAAAATAACTAAAATTAATTCACTTTAATCCTATTTGGTGCCTTGATATATTTGTTGAGTGATTTAAGATTTCCAAGGCAAGTATGGGATGGAAGAAGTGAAGAGAAAAGCATGCAAAAGGGAGAAATCATGAAGAAAATGAAGTTTGGAAGCTGCTGCAAAGGTGCGTACACACAGTGATGCGTGCATACGCACAACGGTGACTTCATGCAAGGATGCATACACACCAGATGTCGTGCGTATGCACGATGGAAATTCTGCACAACTGTGCGTACGCACAGTAGGCCGTGTGTACGCACGCGTGCATATGCGTGAGGTCATTAATGCAAATCGCTGGGGCGAATTCTGGGCCTCCAAAACCCAGTTCAACTCATTTTCTGAAGCTATTTAAGGCCAAAGTGAAGAGGAATGAGGGGGAGGGGCAATTAGGTTTAGCTTTTATCATGTTTTAATGTAGTTTTCTAGAGAGAGAAACTCCCCATCTCTCTAGAATCAGGGTTCTTTAGTTTAATTTCTTGTAATTTCTACTTTTAATTCTTGTTTTCATTTACTTTTCCTTGTCATTTATTGTTATTACATCTTTATTCTTCTTCATTTCACTTGTTATTTCCTTTATTTTGTCATTTTTATGTTTATGCACACTCTTGTTATTTTAATTTCCAATTAATGCAATTTTATGTTTCCATGTCATTTATTGCTTTCTCTAGTTGTTATTGTTATTTTCTTGCTTTGGTAGTTTTAGAATTCATTTTATTGTAATTTAATATTATTTTATTTTCATGCACACCAAGTGTTTGATAAAATATTTGGCTTAGTTTTTACATAGTTTTTCTCCACTCTTGGCTTGGAATTGTTGGTTTTGGTGATCATCGAGTCATTGATATCCATTCTTGTTTGATATATTATAGTTGTTAGTTAATTTGGTTTCCCTTGACTCTATGTGACCCCTAGTGTTGACATAGGACTTAGGGATTGAAATTAACTATGCCTATTTGACTTATCTTCGATGTAAGGTTGACTAAGTAGGATTAACTCTTCATAATCATCATATGTTTGTGGTTAATGACTAGGATAGGTAGCCTTAGTTCTCAATTACTTGCCAAGAGGTTTCTAGCACTTTAATTTTACTTGCTTTGAATTTTATTGCTTTGACTTTTAATTTCTTGTATGTTTAGTTTCCAAACTCTTGGTTGAGAAATTGGGTGTTTGGATGGAATTGAGTTGTGGATGTCCATTCCGCATTGTGTGGGAATGGCTAATTGGTTTGGTTTTCATTGACGCTAGTCTTTCACTAAGTAATTAGTGAGTTGACTAGGACTTATGGATTAAGACCAATTATGCTTTTTTGACTAATTCTCACGGAAGATTGACTAATTTGGATTGATTCCACACAATTGCCATGTTTGTGGTCCACAACTAGGATAGGAAACCTAAACTCCCTAATTCTTGCCAAGAGTTGCCATTTACATTCCTTGCATGTTTATTTGCTTTCTTTTAATTCCTTGAATGATCATTTAAATTCTTTCTATTTACATTTCTTTCCCTCACAATTCCCCATGCTCTTTCATAGCCAATAAATGTACACTTAATTGCAACTCCTAGGGAAGACGACCCGAGGTTGAATTACTCTTGGTTATTTTAATTTGAATTTGTAAACATTTGATATGGGAATTAATTGTTGGTCTAGAATATATTTTCAACGATAGAATTCTACTTTGTGAAAATCTAGATCGACGATAAATTCCTTATATCAACAACCAATGCATGAGCTCATGGCCTGTGTAGGAACAGGCATGCATCATCTTGTTTGCGCATTTACATTTGATTGTGTTTGCTATATTTTATTTATTTGTGATTGTGCTACTGTTTTGGTGATGTACTTGTGTGCTTAATGGATATTTTACTTGTGTTGTGGTCTTAATAATGTATTTAGGAATGTTGTTTATGGATAAGGAATTGTTAATGTGATTGGAATTTTGTTTAAGTAACGTGATTTAAAGAAAGGAATTTAAAACTGTTTTAAGTGAAATTGTTTTTATGATATGAACTAGCTATTTGTATTTACTCTGTTTATTGCGGTGTTCACGTTCCCTATTGAGAACGTGTGGCTTTGTTCTCACCCCAAAGTTTTTAAAAAACCTTTTCAGAGGTACAGACAGGATGGCTAATTGAAAAGCTACGGACGAATAGAAGGCTTGTTTGGCTAGTTACTTTTGGGATTATTTTCCCTCTCCCTTGATGTTGCAAAGTGTTGTATTTTTACACAGGGGGTAGCTGATAAACTACTATTTTACGGTTTATCTTGTGCTCAATTGAGTGGATTTTATCAATCTTTCATACACTTGTTCATACAAAATGCATGGCTTTACATTCTCCTTCCTGATTTTGTGCTATGATTGAAAATATGCTTCTTTGGCCTTATATTTGCTAATATTAATCCTCTCTTATTACCATTAGATGCTATGATATGTGCGTTAAGTGATTTCAGGGATTACAGGACAGGAATGGCTTAGTGGATGGAAAGGAAGCATGCAAAAGTAGAAGGAATACAAGAAACTGAAGAAACTGCTAAAGCTGTCCAGCCTGACCTCATGATACTAAATCAACCATAACTTGAGCTACAGAAATCTAAATGACACGGTTTTAGTTGAGTTGGAAAGCTAACATCTGGGGCTTCGAAATGATATATAATTTGCTATAGTGGCCATACAGCAAAACGACGCGCATGCGTGAATCACGCGGACGCGTTGTTTTGCAGAAAATCAGCGTGGCAGAATTCGTTTCCAGCGATTTCTAGGCTTTTTTGACCCAGTTTTCGGCCCAGAAAACACAGATTAGAGGCTACAGAGTGGGAGAATGCATTCATTCATTCAGACAACATTCATAATTCACAATTTTAGTTTTAGATGTAGTTTTTAGAGAGAGACTCTCTCATCTCTCTTAGGATTTAGGATTAGGATTCCTCTTAAAGGTTAGGTTACTTCTTCTTCATTCCAGGTTCAATGTTCCTTTACTTTAATTTCTCTTCTACTTCTATTTATTCTATTATTTTAGTTTGTTAATATTGGTTTATGAACTTTCCATGTTAGAATTGATTTTCTTATTTAATACATCTTGAGATATTTTAGATCTAAAGATTACTTTCTTCAAATTTGTGTTATTAATGCTTTTAATTTAATTTAGATTTTTCCCCCTTTGCTTTGGTTGAGTAATTGGTGACACTTGAGTTGTCAAACTCAGCGGTTGATTGAAGATTGGAAATTGCTGATTGATTTGGATCCCTCTAAAGCTAGTCTTTCCATAGGAGTTGACTAGGACTTAAGGAATCAAATTAATTAGTCCACTTGACTTTCATTTATTTAGTAAGGGTTAACTAAGTGGGAGCAAAATCCAATTCTCATCTCACCTGATAAGGATAACTAGGATGGGATTTCCAGTTCTTATACCTTGCACTGGTGTTCATGATAATTAATTTACTTCCTTGCTATTTAAATTACCTGTTCCCTATTTCAAAAACCCAAAAATATACCTTTTTTCATAACCAATAATTAATCATACTTCCCTGCAATTCCTTGAGAAAACGACCCGAGATTTCAATACTTCAGTTATAAATTTTATTGGGTTTTGTTACTTGTGACAACCAAACTTTTGTACGAAAGGATTTTTTGTTGGTTTAGAAACTATACTTACAACGCGATTATATTCTTAAATTTCCTTACCGATAGAAATCCGATCGTCAAAATGGCGCCGTTGCCGGGGAATTGCAAACGTGTGCCCTATTATTGGTTATTGTGAATATTTTCTTTTTCTTGTTTATTTATTTTTGTTTTTGTTTTTAATTTTTATTAGTTACTATGAGTTCTCACCCCTGTCGCTTTGAGTTTGGTTCTAATGTTGTTGAAAGGAATGGAAGCTATAACAGGAACATGCATCAAGGTCAAAACAATCAGAGATGGACGGAGGCACGAGGATCTGATCAACCTTTTCGGCAACAACACTTTCCAAGATACCATGGACAACGACCATTCTACAATGCATGCCAAGACAATAGCTATGGTGGAACGCTTCGTGACAACCAACCTCCAGCAAATTACTATAGTCAAGAGCCATTCCAGGGAGCGTACCAAGATGATGAATATGGTGGACCCCCTTGTAATTACCAGCAAGCCCCACCATATGCTTATGAATCACCTCCCCAACACACCTTTGAACCACCATACTCACAAGCCCCCTGCTACCAAACACCCTCATCTGATCTTAACCCTTATCCATCATATCAACCACCCTATGAGCCATATGAGCCATACATAGATCCACCGCAATTCCAACCCAATTACTCCCAAGAACCACCACCTCCATATACATCATATCCATATCCATCAATCCAAGAGCCTTATGGTCCTACTTATGATATCCAAGCAGAACAAAAGTCAAGGGATCGTCTCATGGAAATAGTGGATCAATTTCAAGCAACCCTTCATCAATTGGACCGAGCGATAAGCCGAATGGCACCCGAAGCTCTCATGGCTAAATAATCTCAATTTGAGAACATGGAACTGAAGTGTGTGGTGCAATAAGTGGAAAAGACAGAGAGTGATGAACCACCACATCCTTATCATGAGGAACCACCCTCTTATCATGAACCCTTCCTCCCAAGTAATGAACCCTCATATCCACCCCAATCTCCAATGGATGACATCCTTCGTCGTCTTCTTCAAGGGCAAGCGAAGATGAAAAGGGATGTACTAGAATTAGCGACTGCCTTAACTGAGGTAGTAAATCAATTAGCTTCCCAACATCTGAGCACTCAAAATACTCTCATGGCTACATGTGGAGAATCAATAGAAGAGCGTAGCATGAAGGAGACACTAGAAACTCCGGTGGACAATGAGGGACATGGCTTTGTATTGGAACAAGTGGAGGAAGCTATAATAGTTGAAGAGAAAGAAGTGGTTAAAGACTTAGGAGACGCTGAACCTCCATGAGAATTCAGAATTGTAGAGTATTCCTCCAAGAAGATGGAGATTGATGTCAAGGAGGCTAGTGCACACCCTCCATGGCATGTTCCCTATGAAGACTTGGATGGGATAGATCAAGAAGCAAGTTCCCTTGGTGATGAGGATCATGAATCAAGTCCTCCTAGTGATGAACCCACTGAATATGAAGATCCTTCTTCGATTGAATCCGAGAATAATGTGGGACTGGAGCCCTTCAGGAAGGTTGGTCGGGAGTTGGAAATGCCTTGTCAAGGTCATTAGAGACCTCTCCACCTAGGTTACTGTCTACTCCTTCACTTGAGTGGGTAAAACTTATCTCTGTTCATCTTTCTATCCCACTTGAGTACGGTATTCTTGAAACGAATGGCCAACTCAGGAAGCTTTGTGGCATAAAGCGTAAGAGGAGACTGTTTAGTGGTTGGAGTTGCAAATCAAGGCTCATCGAGGTTGATATTTCAAGAGCTAGATGTAAGGGCTCAACTGGTGATAATTTGGTTAGATCTAAAAGAAGAGTTTGGTACTCCGTAGAGAATTCAGACTGCTTGCCACCCGGTTGGAGCAATGATGATCCACTTCAAGACGGGTGTAGATACAAGATTTGGGCTCCGGGCATACATGAGGATCGACTTTGGGAGCTCAAAGCTTGCGAAGACCTCCCTCAAGGCTTGGCAAATTTACTTGAGAATGATAGAGCTTATTGGAAGTCCAAGCATTGGTGGAAGTTTCAAGACGAGTTCAAGCACAAGCCACCATGACAAGGAGCTCACCATATGTCCAACTTAAAGACTTTAACTAAAAGTGCTAGGTAGGAGACAACCCACCATGGTATAATCGTTCCTTTTATTCCTAGTTTATTTTATTTTAATTTTATTAGTGTCATTCACAATGTTTGCATTAGCATCTGCATTATGCATAAAAAAAACTGAACAAAAAGTTGCGTGGAAACTGTGCAGGAAGTGTGCCAATCGCACAAGCATCACCACGCGTACGCATTCCTCACGCGTACGCGTCATTTGAGATTTTGGCCCTTCACGCGTACGCGTCAATGACGCACATGCGTGGCCCTAAAAAATCGATGTAAAAGGTGTATTGGCCGAAAGTTAGGTTGGCTTGGTGCTGGCACTGTGCCCGAGGCACAAATAGCATCACGCGAACGCGTCGTGGACGCGTGTGCGTCACTTTCACAATAAGCACTACCAGGCGTGTGCGTGCCTGACGCGCACTCGTCATATGACATGTTGGCATACATCCCAAAACGAACAGAGGGTTGTGCAAGTGCCACGTTGCCCTCGTGCTAGTAGCACAAACAGGGTCACGCGTACGCGTGACCGACGCCTACGCGTCGCCCCCCTCAGTGCGCAACCCACGCGTATGCGTCGTGCGCGCAACACACCCAGAACCCTGCGCAACCCTGTTTTCTTATCTTATCTTTCCAAATCCTAATTTCCTTCTCTCTTCCTTCTTCTTCTTTCTTTTCTTTCTTCACTCTTTTCTTCGTCTTATCATATTTTCTTCACCTCCCATTCTCCATTACCTCTCTTTCTCACCTTCTTCCCAAGGTTCTTTCTTTCTATTTTCTTTTTCTTCTTCTTTTTTATTTATGTTTTTTGCATTATTCTAATTGGTGTTAGAAATCTAAATTGGGTGATTATTTTCCTATAATTGCTTGTGGATTATTAAGGAATTGTTTGACAATTATTATTAATTATTTTTGGATTGCTTGCATGCTTTCAGTTTTAATTCTTTCCTTATCATATTAAACATGCATACTAAGTGTTTGTGAAAAAGGCCGTATGGCATTTTGTATTTTTAATTGTTCCATTCCTCTACTCTAATACTTGTCTTTCACTACACCCTTGCAATCCTTTTTATTAATTGAAAATAATTGTCAATACAAACGTGATTATCAGTTTGTTACGAGTGATAATACATTTTAGTTATTGATGCTTGATCTATGCTACTCACGCCTTTACCGGCATGCCAATGAATATCTTGCATCTAATTGCCATAATTTGCACTTGCTATATTACCATTGATGAACTAATTGCATGTAGTCGCGACCATGTATTTAGCTCATTACCTTTACCTTGGCAAGATTATCACTCGTACTGTCTCCTTCCTTGCTCTATCCCTTTGAACTCATACACCTTTCTTTTTTTCCCCTTTTCAGTATGGCCACCAAGAAGGGTAAGGAGAAAGCTGCTTCCAACCCACCGGCAATGAGAGGAACAAAAAGAGCACCAGTTGAGGAACCACCACACCCATCCACTTGCACGTCTCTGTATGCACTGAGGACTGTGCAATCTTTAAGTGTGGAGAAGTCGATACCAACTTTCGGTGGTTAGCTACTTCCTTTTCAATACCAATTCTTACTCTTCTTTGTAGTTAGTTGTTTCATTTGCATCTTTGATTGCATGTTTGTTACTTTGTGTGCATATTTTACCACTACTTAGTTGAAGTAATATTTTCTTTTTCAAGAAACTTTTTATAGCATTTCACTAATTCGAATTAAAATTTTTGAGAAACTTCTTTGAAGAAATATTATTTTGAAACGTGGTTTAGAACTCGAACACACAAAACCAGTGAGATTTTGAGCCTATTTGATTGGTTGCATTTTATCAACCAATATTTTATTTTATTTTTATGTGTGTTTTTCTCTCTATAATTGTGATCTTTGTCTTGCTTAATTCTATATTTACATTATTTGATGTATGCATGTACTTATATGATTGAGGCCTTATTTCACTAAGCTTACATACCCATATGGCCTTACCTTTCATTATCCTTTGCAAACCAATTTGAGCCTATTTTACCCCATTTGTTCTTTATTTTAGCACATCATTAACTCTAAGCAAAAAACAATAATGTCCTTAATTTGAATCCTTGGTTAGCTTAGACTAGTGAAAGTGTTCATGATTTAAGTGTGGAGAAATTGGGATCGAAAATATTTGGTTTGAGAATTGGGCGTTGTGTATTCTTGTGAAAATGTGCAAAACAATAATTGAGCATATATTCTTGCATTCAATATCTTAATCGTATGCATTGAGAGAAACAAAAGAAAAGAAAAATAAAAAGAAAAATAAAAAAGGGAGAGAAAAAGAAAAGAAAAAGAGCAAATAATAAAAGGGGACAAAATGCCCCAAGTTAAGTAATAATATCAATGCATATGAGTTGTACTTAAATTTGGGATGCATGAATGTGTGATAAACATCGTTAATGGGCAGTTAAATTTTGCATTGTAATTACATAGATTGTCCTAAGTTAGGTGGGAAGTTTAGGTTAATTAAGGATTCAGATTTTAGTCCACTTGACCAAATACAATCCTACCTTGACCTTGACCCTATTACAACCCTTAAAAGACCTCTTGATTTGTGTATTAGTGCATTAAATTTTTGTTGATTGTTAGATGAAGAGCAAGCCTTAGAAAGCAAGATTAGTAGAGAATTGAAGAATCTAACCTCAAACACCTGAGCGATTAGAGTGTATACACTTCCAATGAGGGTTCGATGCTCAATTCCTGTTCCCTGCTTTCATGAGCTATTTTCTTTTGCAAGTTTACTTGTACTTTATTTTGTGATTTGAATTAGTGAAATCCAGTTCATATTTGTTCTTAAAAGATTTGTTTACCTTTAACCAAGTAGATAAAATCATTTTGCATGTAGTTGCATTCATATAGATAGGTTGCATTTCATAAGTTTTACCATTCCTCTTCACTCTCTTATAGCTTCTCTTGAGCTTAGCATGAGGACATGCTAATGTTTAAGTGTGGGGAGATTGATAAATTGCTATTTTATGGTTTATCTTGTGCTCAATTGAGTGGATTTTATCAATCTTTCATACACTTGTTCATACAAAATGCATGGCTTTACATTTTCCTTCTTGATTTTGTGCTATGATTGAAAATATGCTTCTTTGGCCTTATATTTGCTAATATTAATCCTCTCTTATTACCATTAGATACCGTGATATGTGCGTTAAGTGATTTCAGTAATTATAGGGCAGGAATGGCTTAGAGGGTGGAAAAGAAGCATGCAAAAGTGGAAGGAATACAAGAAACTGAAGAAACTGCTAAAGTTGTCCAGCCTGACCTCATGGTACTAAATCGACCATAACTTGAGCTAAAGAAGTCCAAATGATGCGGTTCCAGTTGCGTTAAAAAGATAACACCCGGAGCTTCGAAATGATATATAATTAGCTAAAGTGGACATACAGAAAAATGACGCGCACACGTAAATCACGCGAACGAGTTGTTCTGCAGAAAATCAGCGTGGCAGAATTCATTTCTAGCGATTTCTGGTCTGCTTTTGACCTAGTTTTCGGCCCAAAAAATACATATTAGAGGCTACAGAATAGGGAAATGCATTCATTCATTCAGACAACATTCATAATTCACAATTTTAGTTTTAGATGTAGTTTTTAGAGAGAGAGGCTCTCTCCTCTCTCTTAAGATTTAGGATTCGGATTCCTTTTAAAGGTTAGGTTTACTTCTTCTTCATTCCAGGTTCAATGTTTCTTTACTTTAATTTCTCTTCTACCTCTATTTATTCTATTATTTTAGTTTGTTAATATTGGTTTATGAACTTTCCATGTTAGAATTGATTTTCTTATTTAATATATCTTGAGATATTTCAGATCTAAAGATTTCTTTTTTCAAATTTATGTTATTAATGCTTTTAATTTAATTTAGATTTTCCCCCTTTGCTTTGGTTGAGTAATTGATGATACTTGAGTTGTCAAACTCAGCGGTTGATTGAAGATTGGAAATAGCTGATTGATTTGGGTCCCTCTAAAGCTAGTCTTTCCATAGGAGTTGACTAGGACTTGAGGAATCAAATTAATTAGTCCACTTGACTTTGCTTTATTTAGTAAGGGTTAACTAAGTTGGAGCAAAATCCAATTCTCATCTCACCTGATAAGGATAACTAGGATTAGATTTCCAGTTCTTATACCTTGCACTGGTGTTCATGATAATTAATTTACTTCCTTGCCATTTAAATTACCTGTTCCCTATTTCAAAAACCCAAAAATATACCTTTTTCCATAACCAATAATAAATCATACTTCCCTACAATTTCTTGAGAAGACGACCCGAGGTTTCAATACTTCGGTTATAAATTTTATTGGGTTTTGTTACTTGTGGCAACCAAACTTTTGTACGAAAGGATTTTTGTTAGTTTAGAAACTATACTTACAACGCGATTATATTTTTAAATTTCTTTACTGATAGAAATCCGATTGTTAGTAGGTTTGTATTTAAGTCTTGTATGAATAATTATTATGTATTAATATTAATTATGTGAGTATATGTTTATCTGACATAGTTGAGTTGAAGTATATACCAAACTAAAAGGAATTTCATTTTTCTTAAAATCTATTGATCAGTTAACGTGTAGATGCTCAATATTAAATAGAAAATAAAAGGAAAATAGAGTCGTAACGCCTTATTCTTAGTATGATCATGACATGCTAGAAGTTAATGTGTTACATGTGCTATGTTAAAGATGTGGAACAAGGAGGGAATTACTTCCATGGAGATGGATGAAACTACCAAAAGATTAAGATTTTGAGTTAACCTACCACCTAGGGATATCCATATTTGATTTTGATTTTTAATTGTACATTCTAGGGTGGTTGATCTAACATTTGGTACCGAGTGAATTATTTAAGTGCAAAAGGCAAGTAAAAGAGGAGAAAATTGAGTAGGCATGAATTTAGGCTTGAATTTTATTGGGTAGATAATTGAGTGACATATGATTTTAGTTATGATAAGTAGAAATTTATTAGATGTTTAGTATGTCTAAGGGAGGTTGAATTGTATACATTGGTGAAATTGTAATGAATTAAATAATTAGATGCAGAACAAACGGTATGGTGCTATTGTGGACATTGGGATTTTATCAAATGAGTGAAGAAAATAGAGAATATAATATTTTAGGTGTTAGAATGATTGAGTGTGTTATGAGTGTGATTGTGTGAGTGGTATTAAAATTGTGGTTAGTATATGAACTGTTGTAGACTTTGAAAGTGTTGGATAGTTGAAAATTGGTGGATATTGTACTTGAAATTGTGAAAAATTATTTAAGGTTAGAATTGGTACGGTTGTGAATAGAAGTAGCAGAATGGTGATTAAAAATATTTTAGGCTTAAATACTAGAAGAATCTGGTGGGTTAATAAAAATAATAAATTCTCAAAAACTAAGTTTAATTGTGGCTGTAGAATTAGAATGATTTAGGATAGGTTGTGAATATGAGGGTAGGTGAATAATTTGGAATTGCATGGTAGGTGAGTGCAATTGTCATGTTCGGAAGATAAGAATTGCAATAATTGATTAAGATGACTTTGGGTTTACATTGAAATAGGAAATGATTTATTTGAAATACGGATTTGTAACATATTGAGTTGAAATGCTAATGTGATATTAAGGTTGAATTGAGGGAAGCTGAGAGTAAGAAGGATGAGTATAGTGTAGGCTTGAATTCGGTTAAAATATGGCGTTAGAAATAAGAATGAAGGATGTAAATAGGGATTTGAGCTGACATGGAGGAATGCAAAGATGAATGATGAGAGGTAGGTTTAAGTTGAGAGAACATTTGATGGTGATAATGGGTAAACTAAATTTTGAGGACAAAATTTCTTATTTAGTAGGGAGACTGTAAGAACCGTGATTAATTAGCCGCTTAATTAAATTAAATTTATTGCCGAAAATTGGATCCAAAAATTTAGAATATTAATTAGAAAATTTAAATATGATTTTTGGACTCAGTAGATTTTGCTGAGTTGGAAAATGTAATTTTCTGCGAAAAATTGCGTAAAAATGTGTACCGGTAAATTAGCTGGTAGTATCGGGTTGAATCTGTCTAGGACTATGTGATAGCAGTAAACACTGTAGAAAAACTTAGAAAAATAATTAAAGTTGAAAATCGGGCGCTAATTTTAAAGGTTTGGCCCAAAGTTGGGCCAAACGGGCCAAAAACACTAACGGATTGGATCGGATAGGCCCAACTTATATATAACGACTTAATGAAGTCTTTCAGCCTCATAACACTCCACCAACACAAAATCACAGCTGGGAATTGAAAGGAGAAGAAGGAGAGTGGCATTATTCACATTCACCAACATTTGCTTGTATCTTGAGCTACTATGCTCTAATTCGCGTGCCATTTACAGCTACGCAAAACTCTCATCGAGCCCATCATTTCTACTTAAGTATTGCTGGTAAGAAATCACATTTCACACTCCCTTTCTCAGCCCTAACAATTTTCACATTTTTAGGTTTAAGTTTTGAAGAAGTTTTGTGATTTTGATTGTTTAAAGGTGATCTAGCTTTGAAGTATTGTTGTGTTTCACCCTTATTTCCTTTGGATAAGGCGAGTTGCTTTAAAAACCTTGTAGTTTGGTATTTTGCGAACCCTAGATATTCATTTTGGGTATATTGCTTGTGTATAGCTTGGAATTTATGATTATTGGAGCTTTTGGATTGTGTGTGGTGGCTTGATTGAACTTGAAAATTTGTGGAAGCTTGGTTGAGGTCAAATTTAGTGTTTTTCACATATTGGTAATTGGCCAAAGTATAGTTTTGGTTTTCTCTATGTAATATGTAATATTTCTTGACACTTAGACTAGTGGACCTTAGGATAGGATTGGATTGATTATTGATAATTGTTAAGATGAGGTTGTTTATAAATGGTGTTGATTGAGTTAATGTTGTATGAGGATGAATTATTGATGTTGAGCTATAATTGGTGGTGGATGACTCTTAGGGTAATAAGGGGTAGTAAGTGATGAATTTATGTATGAGGAATCATTGATAATGATGTTGTTGCATATTGTTTGAAAGAGTTATAGTTTGAATGATAATTAGGTGTGGAAAGGATGAAAATGTGGATTGTAGGATGTGGAATGAATTGGAATATATATGAATATAATTTAGATAAATTAGAACTGGTTTGGATGTAGAGCAATTGGCTTTGAATTGAGAGTTTTGGTGAAATTTGAGTTTTGAGGTTTTTGGTAAAAACGGATTTGGGGCCAACTTTGGCAGATCATATCTTGAGCTTCAGTTTTCAAAATGAATTGAATTTTTCAAATAAAAGATAATTAAAAGATCTTTAAAATGGTATAGAGTTTATAGAAATCAAAATTTTATGGAAAAAGATATGATCATTGGAAGTTGGTGTCAAAAATCTGAAATTCTGTGATGTTGCAGAATTTGTGATTTCTGATATGCCTGCTCACGTGGTGCGCGAATTTGTGACTCACACAACTGAACCGATAAGTGCACCGGGTCGTCCAAGTAATACCTCAGGTGAGTGAGGGTCGAATCCTACAAGGATTGCCAGATTGATCAAGCTGTGGTTATCCTGCAGATCTTAGTCAGGTGAATAGAAAGATAGTTGTTGTTTGTTGTATGTGCATAAATAAATAATAACAAAAGCGAAAAAGAATTAAGATAAAAACAGTAATGAGACGTCAGTTAAGGCTTCGGAGATACTTCTTCTGGATTAACACGTCATACTAACTACTTCAAGCTGAATGATTCCTTCAATGGCAAGGCTGTAAGTGATTAAGCCATTGGTCGTGGTCATTAATCTTCTCAGGTCCAAACCAAACATTCAAAGAGACTAGATCAATCTGGGAGAGGATGAAGCGCGTGCAATTCAATCCCTTGATGATCCTACTCAAAATGCCATGATAAGGTCGGATCTTCTGGATCAGAGATTGACGCTCTAATGATTCTAGCCCTTAGAGCCACATGAACCTCAATTACCCCTGACTAACGAGGGTTTATGTCACATTCCCTAATTATCCCAGATAACTTATTAGAACCCATGATGCATTCTCAAGCTGTAGCTCAATACTATCTGGGTCAGGACTGGTAAGGAACTCATGTAGAATCGAGATTCATAAGGATGAAGAACGACAATGCATCATAGAATAGAATCAAACATAGATTGAAATAGAAAAGTAGTTATATTAATCCATAGGAATCAGCAGAGCTCCTCACCTTAAAGTTCAATGTGGTTGAGAAGATCCCTAAACAATGGTGATCTCTCCTTATATATGCTAATACTAGACCTAAAAAGACATTAATTATAATTCGAAATTACAAAAATGAAATAGACTAAGTTAAGGTGCAAAAATTCACTCCTGGGCCCACTTGGTGAGTGTTTAGGTAGAGCTTGGCGTCCAACTTGGAAGGATGGGCGTTGAACGCAACGCCCATTAGGGGATAGATATGATGCTTCCTTTCTCCCCTTGTGGCATTGAACGCCAGGTGTGGGCGTTCGATGTTGGCTTCAATCCTTTTGGGGCGTTGAACGCCTGAAAGGGAGTAGCTTGGGCATTCAATGGCCAGTTTGGGCCATCATTTCTAAAGAAAGGTATAGACTATTATATATTTCTGGAAGGCTCTAAACGTTAGATTCTTGTTTACAGGGATATGCTTACACACAGGGATATGCTTACAGTTGGGAGCGTTCGCACACTCTGGTGCGCACACACACCCTGCAAAATTTATAAGTTGTACAAATGCACAACATCATGTGTACGCACAGGCTGGGAAGACTCCTCCGAGCGTGTGTACGCACACCCCTATGCATACGCACACTACCCTATTTTTCAATGAAAACCTTGTTTTTAATCGTTTTACCTTCCTGGCAAGCTTGTAAACTTCTGTAACACTTATCTAGGATGTCTTAACTTATTTTTAGGCTTCGAAACATAGAGAATACAATAAGTGAGCCTAATTAGATATTTTCTAGTGAAAAGTGTAGAAGAAGGAGGCTTAGGTTTCTGAAGTTGTGAGTGGGCCATTGGAGAACTATATTGATGATGATTGTGGAAACTTAAGAGCTGATGGTAAACTTCTAAAATTAATGGATTAACGATGATTATGGCAAGTCAGGGAATCAAAGAGAAATGGTGAATTACTGAATGGTGAAAGTGATCATTGAATGAGATATGAATATATATATATATATATATATATATATATATATATATATATATATTGTACTATATTGATATTGTTGAGACGTTATGCGCCTGGCAAGGACGGTGGTTAATCCCACTTGTTGAGGTCACAGCGGTGGCAGAAGGGCGGTGGTTATTCCCGCTTACATTGAGATGTGAGGTCTGTGGCTGAGTATCCTGCTTGCATCCTTTCAAAATCACATGAGTGTGCGTGGGCACTATATCCCTGGACCATGTGCTGGGCACGATATCCCTTGGGGTAGCCATTTTATTCGTGACCAAAAGGCAACATCTCCATGGAGATGTGTCAGGTTGGTAGTTGAACCGACAATGTGATATCACAGCCAATAGGGTAGGCATTCATCATGTGCATCTTCTATATGGTTGCTTGCTTTGTTTACTTGCATAATATGCCTATTGTACAACATGCTTAAGTGTTTCTTGATTTACCTGCTATACTTAAAAATTACTTATGCTTTACTTGTGTTTTCTACTGGGATTGAGGAGAATCGGTAGGCGGTGGCGATAGGATCGCATGGTGATTAGGCTAGCGAAGGCTGTGGGACAACAGTGTGAATGTAAGTCTAGAAATTCCTTAGGATAAAATACCCTATTTCATTATGGTTTTAAAGTTATGGTTTTAGATTTATTTATGCTTTAAATTTGAATCTTATGCTTGATGTGAAGTTCTAGGATTGCCTCTGGCATCCGGAATCTTACATCTTACATTACTGGGCACTGTTACCAAACTAAGAAGCTCCAATTCTCATACTATATTCTGTTGTTATTTTTTAGATGCAGGTCGTAACCCACCTCGGTGAGTTACGTGATTGTAACAGAGTGGAGGATCTTTATCATATTTTGGAGTCATTTTGGATATTTTGTTATAGTTATTTCTATCTTTTATACCTTTATTACTTTGTTGCATTAGAGGCTTGACTATGAGAGATAAGTTGTATAAGCTGTTTTAACTCAAAACTTTGTTATGTCTGTATGTAACTAGTTGGCTTAAACTCCATAGGCTGTGGCTATTACTTTATTACTATTATACTTATATATCTCTGTATATCTTGTGCTTTATTGCTTTTAGCTTCGTGTGAACGTTTCACGCTTTTGTAACTCTATTTTTGAGCTTATTTCTTTATCGAGCTTCTAGAATTACTGTTTCTTTCTATATATATATATATATATATATATATATATATATATATATATTATTGCATAAGCCTTAGAATTATTGTGACCTTTAATTATCCTTTACTTTACGGCATGAGGTACGGCGTAGGGTAATTTGGGTGTTACATAAGACATGGGGACAACAATAGAAGCCTCATCCAAGAGACTCTCCATGCACCATCAATATTGAAAGGAGATGACGGCTCAAATATGATGACTATATCTAACCAAAATTTAGGATGGATGACCCCTGTAGTCAACTATCTTAAATTTGATGTCCTCCCTGAAAAAGAAAAGGAGGCCCAAAAACTCATAAGGGGGGCACAAAATTATAGATTGGTCTACAATATCCTATATAAAAGAGGCATATCAACACCTCTATTAAAGTGCGTCCCGACCTTTAACACAAAGGAGGTCTTAGAAGAAGTGCACAATGGCATATGTGGGAATCACTTGGGAGCCCGATCACTATCCAAGAAGGTGATCCGGGCCGGCTTCTTCTGGCCGACCTTGCAAAGAGAAGCGGCCGAGTTAAAAGATGTTTGCCTTGCCAGAAGCATGCCAATTTTCATGTCAAAATGGGGACTTGATCTTCTCGAACCATTTCCCCAAGCACCAAGACATGTCAAATACTTCATAATAGGCATTGACTACTTCACCAAGTGGATCGAGGCGGAACCACTAGCAACTATCACTGCCCAGAGAAGTCAGAAATTCTTCTATAAGAATATTGTCACAAGGTTTGGAGTTTCCCACTCCATCACCATGGACAATGGAACCCAGTTTACTGACTTGACCTTTAGAAATCTAGTGGTCGACCTCAACATAAAATACCAATTTACATCGGTGGAACATCCTCAGGCCAATGGACAGGATGAAGTTGCAAACAAAGTCATACTGGCCAGGTTAAAGCGTCGACTATAAGATGCAAAGGGAGCATGGGCCGACGAGCTCCCTCAAGTTTTATAGGCATATCAGACAACCCCTCATTCCACAACAGGGAGTCACCTTTCTGACTTGCTTACTGAATGGAAGCTATGATTCCCAAAGAAATCACTGAAGAATTAAAGAAGAAGCTCGACCTACTCTCAGAAGTCCGAGAACGAGCCCAAATTAAAGAAGAAGCACTAAAATAGAGGACGACCTTAAGGTATAATCAAAAGATGATCAAAAGAAGTTTCACCACTAACAACCTTACACTGATCCAAAACAACATCGGAGTTCAGAAGTCGAGAGAAGAGAAGCTAGCAGTAAATTAGAAAGGACCCCATAAGATTGTCGAAGTCTTAGAAAAGGGTTACTACAAGAAGTCCGATCTACAATGACGAGAGCTCCAGAGGTCTTGACACGCATGCAACTAGAGAAGTACTACAGTTAGGAAGTAAACCTTGTCCCCTGATCTACTCTTTTTCACAACCTTAAGATTTTTCCCTAAAAAGAATTTTTTCTAAAAGGGATTTTAACGAGGCATCACAACAAGAGCTAAGGGCGGTTAAAACCCTTAGTAGTAGATTTTTGTAAAGGAATTTCTTATACATCAATAAAAATTCCATTTTCTTTTAAGAAATTTTCCTATAAAAATGCATTAATTTAAGTTCGACAAACCGCAAAAATTATTGTCCGACCTAAAAGGATCGACAAGATGAAACGTCGAGGTACAAATTAATGTAAGAAGTTATATAAACAACTCGTAAAAATCGACCTCAATTATAAAGGTGGAACAAAAAAGTAACTTAACAAAGTCTGACTACATGAAGTCGGAACTTGAAAAAGAAAATCTACACAAATGAATTCATTGCTTGGGTTCAGCAAAAGAGCAGGATCGAAAAAAAGTTGCTAAGATATAATAACAAACGAAGCAACCATATAAAAGTCAAATTCCAAAAAAGGCTTAGCTTCATTTATGGAGCAAAAAGACTTTCTCTAAGTTTCAAAGTTGTTTGAATGCAACTACAAATGTTGTTAAAACTACAACTGATATAAAGTAAAGTATTCAAAAAACTACTAACTATTACAAATTAAAATTGTTCATCAAGACCCACAAGTCGGGCTATTCAACAACAAAAGAAAAAACTATGAAAATCTACGAAGAGGGGCCAAGAAGAGGGTTAAGGTCCTCCCCCATCACAATGTCTTGACCTTGAGCAGGAGGGGTCGGAGGATGAATAGAGATGGCACAGCTGGAATAGCACTAGGAGTGAAGAAGGGAGCTCGACATTGACTACCTCGGGGAAAGACTCAGGAGCCTGTTGATAAGCGGATAATTTATACGCTTTTTGGCATTATTTTTAGATAGTTTTTAGTAGGATTTAGTTAGTTTTTGGTACATTTTTTAGTTTTTAAGCAAAATTCACATTTCTAGACTTTACTATGAGTTTGTGTGTTTTTCTGTGATTTCAGGTATTTTCTAGCTGAAATTGAGGGACCTGAGCAAAAATCTGATTCAGAGGCTGAAAAAGGACTGCTGATGCTGTTGGATTTTGACCTCTTTGCACTCGAAATGAATTTTTTAGAGCTACAGGAGTCCAAATAGCGTGCTCTTAATTGAGTTGCAAAGTAGACATCCAGGCTTTCCAGCAATATATAATAGTCTATACTTTGTCCGCGTTTAGATAATGCAAACTGGCATTTAACACCAGCTTTCTGCCCTATTCTGGCGTTAAACGCCAGAAACAAGTTGCAAGCTAGAGTCAAATGCCAAAAATAAGTTACAAACTGGCGTTTAACTCCAAGGAAGACCTCTACATGTGAAAGCTTCAATGCTCAGCCCAAGCACACACCAAGTGGGCCCGGAAGTGGATTTCTGCATCATTTACTTGTTTCTGTAACCCTAGTAACTAGTTTAGTATAAATAGAACTTTTTACTATTGTATTAGAGATCTTTGAGCTTTGGGAACATCTTTGGACCATTGTTCACATTTTGGGAGGCTGGCCATTTGGTCATGCCTACCCTATTTTCACTTATGTATTTTCAACGGTGGAGTTTCTACACACCATAGATTAAGGTTTGGAGCTCTGCTGTTCCTCGAGTATTAATGCAAAGTACTACTGTTTTTTATTCAATTCATGCTTATTCTTATTCTAAGATATCCATTCGCACACAAGAACATGATGAATGTGATGATTATGTGACACTCATCACCATTCTCACTTATGAACGCGTGATTGACAACTACTTCCGTTCTACATGAAGACAAGCTTGAATGTATATCTCTTGGGTTTCTAATCAACGATTCACATCGACTGCCCTCTGACAATGGGGCATCGGAATCCGAGATTAGAGTCCTCGTGGTATAGGCTAGAATCCATTGGCAGCATTATTGAGATCTGGAAAGTCTAAACCTTGTCTGTGGTATTCCGAGTAGGATTTGGGATGAGATGATTGTGACGAGCTTCAAACTCGTGACTGTAGGGCATGGTGATAGACGCAAAAGGATAGTAAATTCTATTCCTATACAATCAAGAACCAACAGCTGATTAGCCATACGATATCTGTGTATGGTATTTTTCATCCGAGACGAGCAATCCGACAGTTGATTAGCCGTACAGAAATCGTAGAGGACCATTTTCACTGAGAGGACGGAAAGTAGCCATTGACAATGGTGACACCCAACATACAGCTTGCCATGGAAAGGAGTATGAGGATTGGATGAAGGCAGTAGGAAAGCAGGGATTCAAAAGGAATAACGCATCTCCATACGATTATCTAAAATTCCCACCACTGAATTGCATAAGTATCTCTATCTTTATTTTATGTTTTATTTATATTTTAATTATCAAAACTCGATAACCATTTGAATCTGCCTGACTGAGATTTACAAGATGACCATAGCTTGCTTCAAGCCGACAATCTCCGTGGGATCGACCCTTACTCATGTAGGTTTATTACTTGGACGACCTAGTGTACTTGCTGGTTAGTTGTGCAAAGTTGTAAAAAAGAGTTGAGATTACAATTGTGCATACCAAGTTGTTGGCGCCATTGAGATCACAATTTCGTGCACCACCTATGAAGTTTGCCCGACCCCAGTACTTGAAGACTTCGGGTAGGGTAAAGACTTTTTATCATCCTCAAGGGCCGGGACGATCTTCCCATCAACTACTATATTCTCCTGATTGAACAGAGAGAGATTGACCCCGGGGGCAAGGACTTGGACTTGTCTTTAGGTTATTAAACATTCCGTCCTTTCCTTCGACAACGGACTCTTCAAGAGTGGAATATATCTCTTTGGCCTTTTTCAACTCTTCTTGAAGCTCAAGTTTCTCCCCATATACCTGGGTATAGCTCTCCTCCACTCTCTTATTAACCCCCTCCGCCATAGCTGCGGCCACCTCTACCTTCTTTACCCGAGACTGGACTTTCTCTAAGTCAGATGTCAGACCAGCCTTCTCCTTCTCCAACTCCCTCTTAATCTCCTTATGCCTCTCCACTTCAGCTCAGGTAGTTTCAAAAGAGCTTCGAGTGGCACTGAGGGGAGTCTTTTTCAAATCTTTGGCTAGAGACGCACACACTCCTGCTATCTGAATGCCGTTGCAGGGCCATAAGATTAAGATAGTTTTGAATAACCACATCATCCATGCTAATGCGACTATGAGGGAGAATATTCTTCTCACTGCAGGCAATCTCGTCAAACCCTTTATAGTAAATGCTCACCTCTTCAGCAGTCTTTTGTTTCTTAGAAGGAGGTTCCGAAGATAAAGGAGAAAGAGGAGCAACTGAGCTCTCTGGATGCGAGTCAGGAGATACCAACTGACTTGATGGAGTGAGAATGAACTTTTTCTGAGCTGAAGAGCCCGAATTTGACTTCTTCGGCAAAGGTTGGGTGGAAGCACCCCCGACTTTTTTTTCTGTATACCATGAGCTACAATAGTTTTCCTAGTTTAGCGGATTTATTTCATTGTTGTAGATTTGGGAGCCATTTGTTTTGTAAAATAAAAATAAAAGGGGCACCTTAGTTAAACAAATTACGACCAGGAATCATAAAGCTAAAGGTCAGAAGGCTACCTAGCTCGGATTGAAGCAGATTGGGGTCTCCTAAGAACTTTTTAGTAACCAAGTGAAGTCCCCGGTTCGTCTAGGATATCTACACTGTACTTGGCTATCACAGGTTTTTCTTGTAAATATAATGTAAAGGAAGGTTCGTTATACTCATCTAGATAAAAAAGTCGGACACCCTATATAACTTGGACTTTGAAGAAATAGTTTTTGAAGTCATGGAAGGATTCATCAAAAATGAAAGAAACCTTTCTACCCTGAACAGCTCGAAAGGAAAATGAACACGACTTCCCTTTCGAAGACCTGGGCTTAGCCAAAACAAAAAATTAAAAAAGACCTTGAGAGAAGGTCGGACATCGAGCTCGTAGCATAGAAGTTGGTACATTTTGAGGAAATCCCAAGAATTCGGGTGAAGCTAGGTGGAGCGACATTACAAGTCCAGAGGATGTTCATCTCAAAGTCAAAGAAAGGAAGTTTAATGCCTAATTTTGTAAAGAAGCAATCATGTGCATAGAAAAAAGGGCGTTCTGAGTTGTCTAGCGGAGGGAAACACACTCTCTCCTTAGAATCTGACACTACTAACTCATAATTTTTCTCTTCCTCCCGACTTTCACATATTCTATGGTGTCTACGGAATACATCAATGTACTCTTGGTCAACTTCCGGAACAGGAAAAAAGACAATACTATCTAAAAGGGAGGCACACGTCAAGCAACAAATCACGGATGATCCTCTTCAAAGAATTCTTCCAAACAAACCAAGGTAAATAAAATCTTGAAAAATGGAAGGCAGTTGCGAAACGAACAAGAGAGAGTCTTTGTGATGAAGGGAGTTTACGAAGCAGTTTCATAAATGAGAAAAAGAAGAAGAAGAGGAGCACGCAAACGTTTTATAAAGGAAAAGGGAAAAAAGGTAATTCCATAGCCTTCTTTAAAACTATGTGCGAATTCCAAGGAAAATTACCGCACAAAGCTCGCCCCTCATTTAATGCAGTAACGTTAAAAAATTTGAAACACGTCGTGAACCTGACCTCAAAGCAGGGGCACCCGATGAATGAAGCTGAGGTCTCCAATTGCTTGAGCCCAACCTCTTGGAAGCTCGGACTCAAGCAAGGGCACTGTTCATACCCTAACCCAATGCAAAAGTCAGGCCCAATATGTAACACCCAGTTACCCTAAGCCTTACCTCTAGCCGTAAAGCAAAGGATAACAAGGTGCCACGACAGTTCTAAAGCTTATATATAGTACATAATATATATATATATATATATATATATATATATATATATATATATATATATATTTCCAAGAATTTATATAACTAAAAGCCTGATGAAGGAATAAAGCTCAAAGTCGCATAATACGGAATTACATACGTGAAGTGTTCGCACATGGTAACTAAATGCATTTGGCACAAAAGGATACAAAACATAATATATACAACTTTGCAACAAAGCTCAAAGATACAATGTAGTAATTAATAGATCAATAAAGCTCCAAGATACAATGTAAAAGACTAGTCACTAGCTGCGGAGTTTAGGCCGATTAGCTCAAACAGACTACGACAGAGCTTTCAAGTTTAAAACAGCTTATACAACCTATTTCTCAGTTTAGAAATAAAGCCTCTAAGGCAACAAAGATAAATATACAAAGAAATGTGAGAGAAATTACAACAAAGTAAAATAGAAATAAAACAAGGAGGAACCATACTTCGCTCTATCACCATATCCACAATCTCACCGAGGTGGATTTTCAACCTGCGTCTGAAAAACAACAACAACATATGGTATGAGAACCAAAAGTTCTCAATATGGTAACAGTGCCCAATATGTAAGATGTAAGATTCTGGGACGCCAAAGGCAATCCTAGAACTTCACATCTAGTACAGATATTCAAGCTTAGAATAAAGTAAATAAATAAAGAACCTAAACCATAAACCGGGTTATCTAAACTTAGGGGAATTCTAACTAATACTAATCACCTCGCTGTATCCCACAGCCTTTGCCAACTTAACCTCCGTGCGATCCCATCGCCACCGCCTACCTACCTCCTCAGCACCAGACAATCACAAATAATGCAAGCAAGTAAAACACAAGTAATATACATGTACATCAAGTAAAACTAGCAAATAACCATATTATTCATTTAGGCAAGTGATGCAATTAGGTAAAGCAAACAAAACACATAGTAGATGCACATGATGAATGCCTGTCCTATTGGCTCGTGATATCACTTGTCGGTCTATGAATGCCAACCCAACACATCCTTTCGGATGTCACCTTTCTGCCACGTCCGAGAATATAGCGCCGGAACTCTTTTGTTCCTATGATATAGTGCCTGGCACACTATCATTCTGAGGATATAGTGCCTGGCACACTCTTGCGGCAGAAAAGGAAAACAACAACAACATCTATTTCATCATAAATCATTCCAAGGATATAGTGCCTGGCACACTATCATTCCAAGGATATAGTGCCTGACATACTATCCACATCCAACATGTCCATCAACCTCAAATCATCACCAGTCATCACCATCTCTCATCTCAAATCACTTTCAATTATCAATTCTCAATATTCCAAGGATATAGTGCCTGTCACACTTTTCTTCAAACACTATCATTCCAAGGATATAGTACCTGGCATACTTTACACATTCAACAAGATCATCATTCCTTTTTGAGTCCTTAACTCATCATAACCATCATCATTTTCATTAACATCCTTAAACATTCTTATTTCTCAAGTTCATCATAAGCAATTCCATTTCTCAAAAATCTCTTCAACCATACACATCACAACTCAACATTCACCAATTCAAGCTTGAAATTACACAAACATTCCAAACCTATGTCACCGGCTCTAAACTCATAACTAATAATACCCCTATTTATTCTTTTATTATTTTCTCCCTTGATTCAAGACCTTAAAACTGGGAAAAAGGTTTTAAACAAGTGTTACGGAAGTTTGCAAGCTTGCTGGGAAGGTCAAACGGTTAAAAAGAAGATTTTAGTTAAAAAATAGGGCATGTGCGTACGCACAAGGGTGTGCGTGTGCACGCCCAGGAGAATTTTCAAATTGTCTGCATAAGCATAGAGGTGTGCGTACGCACAGATAGTAAAATTTTAACTCTGTTCATCCGCACAAGGCGTGCGAACGCCCTCAACAGAGTGCACCTTCCAACGTGTGCGTGTGCACAGCTTACAAAACTTCATTGGTTGTTCGTGCGCACAGGACTGTGCGTCCGCACACTTTCAAAAACACACAAGATGTGCATGCGCACATGGCTGTACGTGCACACACAAACCAGAAATCACAAATTCTGCAGCATTCACAGAATTCAGATTTTAATACCAAACTTTTAATGATCATAGCTTCCCTTACAAAAATACATCCACTACAAACTTTATATCAATTTAAAGCTCTCAAAGCCATATTTAATTTAAAATAAGTTTCATGCAATTTTAAGATTTGAGGTTCAAGTTATGATCCGTCAAAGGTTACCAAAAATCTATCTTTTACTAAACCTTGAAAATTCAAATTACCACAACTCTCAACTTAAAACCAAATCAAGGCCTACCCAACGCAATACCAAATTCAATCATGAATCCATACCAAACATTTTTCAACCATATCAACTATTCAATCATCCAAACCATTTAATACTCACCTCATCCAACTTTAAAATTCAACCTAAGTTCACATCAAATTTCCTCAACCACCATTTAATATCCACACCAACCACAAGATCCAAATCCAAAATCATCATCAACATACATATATCATCACACATCATAATCATCAATATTCTTTATTCCAAACCATCACAAACATTTGACATTAACTTATTACCATTAATTCTCATAACCTTATTATCCATTAATATAACTAATCACCATAAATACTTATCAATACTAAGCATCAATTTAGCACCATCCAAAATTCATAATACACATCATTTATCAACAATCTCAACACTCACCTGCAATTACCATCAACATCAATAATCATCATCAATCATCAACTATATCAACAAACCCTCATTAACAATAATAAATTACACACTCATCATCAACCTTCATAATCATTGAATAACCAACAATCATCATCAAATTCATATATTCCTCATCCTAAAACTCCATATCATCATCACCATCATATAATTTATCTTCAAACATCAAAATCACATACAATTAAACATACACCCAAAACCTTCAATCCTATCGTAAGTTCAATTAGCTTAAAGTTCACGAAACATTATATATTATATAAAGGAAACCGAAATCATACCTTGGCCGATTCCCAACAATTATCAAAGCTTGAACAAACATCATATAACATACAAACATCAAGCCTAGGATTCACAAAAATAACTAAACATAAGGGTTTAGCGAAACCTTACCTTATCCAATAAGATTAGGGATAAAATCCAACAATTACCCGCTACTAGAGATCACCTAAACAAGCAAAATCACAAAATCTACTCAAAAATCAAACCCCAAAACGCAGAAAGATAGGGCAGGAAACTAGAGCATGCGTTTCGAGTTCTTACCAGATTTTTTTAGATAGAAATGAAGAGCTCGTCAAGAGTTTTGCGTGGTCGTAAATGGCTCATCAATCAGAGTTTCATAGCTCAAGTTATGGCTCCCGAAAAGTGACGATGAATAGTGACAATTGGGTTTCAGCCCCCACCATCACCATGTCCGAGCTCTCTCTCTCTCTCTCTTCCCAACAAAATGAGTTTAAAACTCGTTAAACACAAATACATATGTTGGACCTTGGGTTCGGTTTGGGCCCGGTCCAATCCGTTAGCGATTTTAGCCCGTTTGGATCATTTTGGGCCAAAATCTTTAAGATTAGTGCCCGGTTTTCAATTCTAAATTATTTTTGTCCTTTCAAAACAATAAATCAATTTTCAAAATCTTATTTTCCAAAATATGTGATACTGGACAGACTAGAGCCTGTACTACCAACTTAAGCGCCAGTACGCATTTTTACAAAACCTTTTGAAAAAGATACATTTTCCAACTCAGAAAATTTATTGAAATCAAATTTCAACTTTATATTTTCAAATTAAAATTTATAAATTTTGAATCTACTCCAGACACTTAAAGATTATTATTTTTACTAAAGCGATTAAGCCGGTTCTTACATTCTCCCCTCCTAATAAAATTTTTGCCCTCAAAAATTTGAATGACTCGATATGTCCCCATCAAAGCGTTCTACCGTATCGAGGTTCCCTTTAACCTTCCGCTGCGTCACTCTGATTATTTGTAACTAAAGAGTCCAAAAATTTTTCCTTAAAACCAAATACTACTTTTGTAACATTTTTCCTAAATATTCAAAACAAGTTTATTCTAAACCAGTTCATTGTTAAAGCTTTCTCAAAAGAGTCAAAAATCATTTACTCGAAAGTCAATTACTTTAAATCACGATTTTCTTAAATAAAAACTTTTCAATTTGAATCCCTTTCGATAAGATAAAGTACAAAACCAAAATCACAAATCAAGAAAATCTTAGAACTCACTTTTTCTATAAACCATATTATTCAGACCAAGAGTTTCGACCTTGTTTCAAAAGCAAAACATTTAAACCAAACGTTTCAACTAAATTTCAAAATCATTTTAAGCTTTAAAACCTTTTTAACAAGAATCCAAGCCATACCATTTTGAAATTGAAAATCTTAAGTAAAAATTACAAAAGAAACAGTCGGCACTTCTGTTGCCACCAGTGTTGAGTCTCACCCATCAACTGATATGTCGCAACTCCACGAACTGGTTTTCCAGAACATGTTGAGCTCGTAACACATAGGCTAGGATAGCCATCCTCACTACGTCTCTGTTAATGTAATCGACCCTATCCGTGAGTTGCCATTCGGGTTTCCTTTCCACACTAAACAATCAATATCTCAAGCCTAGTGCTTCAATTATCCCAAAAAGGCACTCACAAACAAGCATGCTATACATATCAAACTGATATCCTAAATAGCATGAAAAGAAAAGACAACCCAGAGTATGTGATGTACTACTATTTCGTGGTACATCTTGTGCTTAATTTAGGGGATTTTATCACCTTTTACCCACATTTATTTAATAAAATAGCATGGTTTCATGATTATCTCCTATATTGTGCTTAAGTGTGAAAATATGCTTTTTCGGCCATAATTGGTTGATTTTAATTCACCTTTGATTCCACTAGATGCCTTGATGTGTTTGTTAGTGAATTCAGGTTGAAAAGGCTAGGAATGGATGAAAGGAATGAAGAGGAAAAGCATGCAAGTGGAGAACTCATGGAAAAACAAGGATTTAGGATGTTGAGATCGACGCGCACGCGCAGCAGACGCACACGCGTGGAAAGTGAAGTCGCATGGTGACGCGTACGCATACATAACGCATACGCGTGGATAGCAAATTGTCAATCAACGCGTATGCGTGACCCACGCGTACGCATCGACGCTCGAACGTGACTTCATTAAACTGAATCCGCTGGGGGAAATTTCTTGGCTTTCCAGGCCCAAATCCAACTCACTTCTGGTGGTATTTAAACCAAGGATTCAAGGGGAATCAACATCTTTAGTCATAGTTTAGTTTTAGAAGTAGTTAGAGTTAGTTTCTAGAGAGAGAAGCTCTTTCTTCTCTCTAGAATTAGGATTAGAATTAGGTTTAATTCCTCTCTTAGATCTAGGTTTAATTCATGCTTTGATATACTTTTTCCTTACAAATTCTTGTTCTTCTACCTTTCCTCTCTCTAGTTTAGTATTTAATTCTTGTAATTCCTTACTTTGTTGTTGATACACTCTTGCTTCTTCTTCTATTTTCCTTTAATGCAATTTGAAGTAATTCATGTTAATTGTGCTTTCTTTGATTGTTGTTGTTGATTCTTTACAATTAGTTGTTGCTAGATTTTATTCTTGTTGTCAATTTACTATGCCTTCCTTTTATGCCTTCCAAGTGTTTGACAAAATGCTTGGAGGGATGTTAGAGTAGAATTTTGTGTGCTTGGTTTGGGAAGGTAACTTAAGAATTCTTGAGTTACTAATGTCCAAGTGATTGATAGTTGGTAGCCGTTGACGCTAGCCTTCATTAATTCAATTAGTGAATAGCTAGGACTTATGGACATGGATTGATATAGCTCATTTGACTTTCCTTTACTTATTAGAGGATGATTTAATGAGATTGATCCTTGCAATTTTCATGTTGTGGTTAGTGATAAAGATAGAGATCCTTGACCACCAAACCTTGCCAAGACCGTTCTATCATTTGATTTTCATCACAATTTACTTTTCTTGTTTCTTAATTCAAAACCCCAAAGATATACATGTCCATAACCAATAACAAGAACAATACCTTGCAATTCCTTTGAGAGACGACTCGAGGTTTGAATACTTCGGTTTATTTTTAGGGGTTTGTTACTTGTGACAACCAAATGTTTGTATGAATGGATTCTTGTTGGTTTAGAAGCTATACTTTCAACGAGAACTTATTGTGAAATTCTTTACCACACAAAAAATCCGATCATCAAAATGGCGCCGTTGCTGGGGAATTGCAATGGTGTTATGTTATTGGTTATTGTATTTATGTGAATACAGTGAATAGCTTGATTTTTGGATTGCTTGTTAGTTTTTGCTAGTTTTATGACTTTGTTTTATTATTTCTTATTTTCTCTTTTCATCATGAATTCTCATTGTGGCTATGAGTTTGGTTTACCTATGTTGTAGGAAATGGAAGATTCAATGAAGATGAGTATCAAGGATGGGATACTCAAAGGTGGGAGGAGCCATATGCATATGATCAATCGTCTTAGCAACAACCTCCACCAATGAATTATGAACAAGAGCCATTCCATGATGCATATCAATCTAATGGTTATGGTGAATATCCTTATGACTATCAAGAACTACCACTATGTGCCTATGAACCATACCCTCAATATAGCCCTCAACCATACTCACAAGCCCATTTTTACCAAACACCTCCATATGACGCTAATCTATATCCACCATACCAACCACCTTATGAGCCATATGAACCATATATGGACCCACCACGATATCAACACTTTCAAGAACCACCCCCTCCACACTATTACTAAGATGAACCACCTCCAATGTGTACTAATTTTCAACCACAAGATGAATTATATCCTCCACCACAACCTTCTATGGAAGAATACTCATGTCCATCGATTCAAGAGTGTAACAACCCCGGTTTTCGAGTACGCGAGATCTTTTCTGAAAGTACAGAGAACTCCGGAGGATTAGTAAGGGGAGAAGCTCTGATATATCATCAAGTATCTCAATCCTCATTGTCATTATGCCATCTTTAAGTTATAACCTTTTATGAGGCAAGCTCGATAATGTAGTCACGAAGAACATAGTTTTTGAACTGCATCGGTTAGGAGTTTTGATCCAGTTTTTCATAAATAGTCTCAGTTTGACGAACCAGACTCGATTCATGAGAGAAAAGAGATAATAGGGTAATATTACCATTATATTAGTATTAGAATCTTCTTGAATAATATTATAAGGTTATCTGGTTAGTTTTAGTTAAAAACAGAAAATCAGTTTAACCGGGTTCACAGTTTACTGGTGCAGCTTAGCACCAGCACTCTCTGATGACTTTAGCAATGCTAAGGCCTCATTATACATGTTTTATTCTCACAATAAATATGTTAATAGTGTCATTTATGCTAGTAGCTCAGAAAATAATTTTTAGAGATGTTTTTACAAGTGTTCCGATACATTTAGTTTTAGTAGTTATACACCTGAGATATTTTAATATTATTTTAATCCACCTCTAAGCCAACCAATCACAACTCACCCTACACCCCCAAGACACTCCAAGGCTGATAATTTACTCCCTTTTGGCCGAAAATAACAAGAGAGAAAAGAGAGAAACTTTCATGAACACTTAATCTTCAACGCTTGATTTCTTCTGAACTAAAACTCAAACCAAAATTCCGATATCACCAAAATGATCCTCTCTTCTTCCTCTACATAACCATGTAACTTATCAAGGATGAAAATAAGATGAGATGGCTGTTTCTTTCCCCTTTCAATTCAGTTTTCAAGGAAACATGCTTAAACATGTGTTTTCTTGATGTTCTTCCTTAGGAATCATGCTTAACTTGACTTGAGGGCCAAGAAATGTTAATTTCCAGCAAGTCTAAGGAGAGATATCCCTTCCTAACGTGCTGAGAGAGATTTTTTCAGTTGAGGGTTTGTGGATTTAAAGTTGTTCTTGAAGTGATTTAGGAGGAAAAAGTGCTTTAAGAACACTTCAAAGAGTAACCGGATTTGGAGCAGCAAATCAAGGTAGGGTTTGACGAATTTAATCTTGATTGATTGTGTTTGAGTTGTGTGATTATGATATGATTTGGCTATGTTTGAAATTGATTGTTTGTATGAGTAATTCTTGAAATTTTGGTGAAAATTTGATGAAATTTGATGAAATTCAAGCTATGAATGTGTGTTCTTGTGGCTGCTGGAAAAACGAACCCTAGAGCTTAAATTGAGGTTCAATTTATGTTTAAAACATGTAGAAAAGATGGGGTTTTAGTGGCTGGGAATTTATTTTGAATTTTGGTAAAAATCAGATGCTGAAAAGATTGAAAAACGGGTAAAAATAGAGAAAGAATCTGAAGAATTTACGAAAAATATGAACAACACTTTGAGTGTGATGAAGAACAATGAAGAATAGGTTTTAGATCTTAGAAAGGGCAAGGAAGAAAAATTTTTGGTGTTTAAGGGGTTATTTGGTAATTTCTGAAAGATAGGGTGGTTAAAGTAGATATATTAAAAGTTACGGGTAGTAAAAAGTGAATTTTTAAAGGTTAAAAGTTAAAGTGGGATAATTTTTGAAAATTTAATAATAAAATAATAAATAATAATAAAATATTAAATAATAATATTTAATTAAAAATAATATTTTAACAAAAATAATAAAATAATGCAGAAAAGGCAGTTTTCTATAAAAGTTTTAGAAAGACAACTTTAAGCGCAGAATCTCATAACTACCTTCATAAGACACTTAGGGAGTGGTAAGAACATATTAGTGAGGCAAAGATAAAGGAAAGATAAAAAATTAAAGAAAAGATAAAAACCAAAGAAAAGTCTGTAAAGTCTTAATGACAGAAACAGACAGAAATTAGTGAACGAACTAGGGCAATATAGTTAGTCATTGAGCTGCGACTAGGGTTACGTATTATATGAAAAGTTAAACTATTTCAATATAGACTTAATGAACCTATACTTGGGACATGCTAACTATTCATACCGAAATTTACATAAGCTTTAAATACATACGTTAAACAGAGAAATCAGAGAAAAGTAAAGAGATACAAAGAAGAGAGTAATCAAAGCAGAGTAAAGAGAAAAAGAGAAAAGAGTAGTATGATAAAAAGCAGAGGACCTGTTGAAGGGTCATTTGTTGCTTAAAGCAACCCAAGAGGTGCTTGTTTGTTTATTTGTTGTATTAAGGCAACTCTAGAGTTATTTGTTTGTTCATCTGCTGTATTGAGGCAGTCAGATAGATGGTGGTGCGACCACTGAGAATGCTTTCCTGCGGTATAGATCCATATTTCATTTCTGTAAGGCAGAGGGGTTATTTCCTGCTACAGAAGTACCATGACCACCTGTTTCATTTTTGTAGTGGCAGAGGGGTTATTTCTTGTATACAGAAGGTATGTCGGCATACATCCCTGCAGTGGCAGATGTGTTATTTTCTGCGTGCAGTGGACCCTGTGGTGGCAGAGGGGTTATTTCCTGTACACAGGGGTATAGCCAACTGGAAAGCCATACCCGTTTCAGCTGCTTCGGGTTACGTCGGGAGCGGGTAGAAACCGACAGATGAGCTCATTACCTGCACTAGGGCTAGACATGCATCATACTTGGTTGTGCATTTCCTCTGTTATGATTGTTGTTTGAATATAAGCTTTCTTTGTTTGTATTCTGTTCATTGTGTCTGTGTTTTACTTTCTTGTATTCTTTTATTTGTGTTCTATTTTCTATTTGCTCTATTCTCTCTATTTATCTGTTTACTGCTTCTATGTATTCTGCTATTAGTCTGCTAAGCAACACGGAATTAATGAACTTAACTAATAACCCTGACCCTACTAAGAACTCCCCAGTTCTTACCCCTTCTCTCTCCCTTCCCCCTTCAGATGGAAGCTTAGGTACCCTTCCGTAGTTCGTTGATGACCGTTCATAAAGAGGATTCCGCTCTAGGTAGTCTTCTGAGTCTAGGGTGAATCCCATTTTCTGTTCAAATGTATATACAGTGAGACCAGCCAACGTCTACACCCCGTTTGTACGAGAACTTTAGCCTAAATCCTGTGTACGAGATTCCTGTTGTGTGGCTACTTGATGGAGTACCAGAGAGACATCATATGGCAATGTTTGATCGTGCAGAGGAGTAGTAGGTGATATTCCACCTTTTGAGACGTTCCACCTGACTTGAGTTTTGAAGACTTAAAACGTACTTTCCCTCAGTTTAGTAGTTTAGAGGGACTAGGTGAGTATAGAGTCTAGGCTAGCCTAGGAGCCAACTTAGGGACTTCTTGAATAGGTCAGGACCTAGGATGTTGTATGTTTATATATGTATATGGTTATTATCTAGCTATATCTAGGGGTGTTTTAACTAAAAGTCTATACTCTAATAAAGGCTGAATCACCGAATGTTGTCAACTACTTGTGATGTATGTATGTGTGGTTGTTTATAACTATTTTATCTGTTATTACTTGTGAATTGATTATGAATGATTCTGTTTGTTAATCCAAACATTTTAAAAAAAAGTACCTCGCAAAATAACTACATTTTTAACAACGAATCAGGCTCATATAATAAATAATAGATAATAATTAGAAAGACAAGTTGGTAATGCTCAGTTTCTGGTATGATCTAGACATATTGAAAATTGGATCGTTACAATTTGGTATCAGAGCAGTTCGTTCCCAATAGAGCCTGGGGAGTGGATTGACTATGCTTCATTGCATAGTCTGCTTGTGTGTCTCATGCTGTTAGGGTATCTTTAAGATACATTTGGCATGAATGTCTATGAGTGTTCATTTTGGAAATGTTCGTGCCTTACTTGAGATATTAAGACTGATCACCTTAATGTTGATTGTTTGGTGCGGATAGGACCTTAATGCCTGCGAATAGGCATAGGTTAATCGAGCTTTGAACGACCAATCAATGTGAGGCACAGCTATCCTCATAGCTATTATAATCTCCATGGCTATGGCTATGTTAGATTTGGATGCAGTAAGGAACGAACGCTTATTTTACTTGAGAGGAATCTGGACACTTGGCGAGGAGTTGCCCAAAAGGACTTTCTCGAAATCTAGTACGAACCCAGCAACAAGGCCGAGTGTTTGCTATGACTGCTAATGATGCTATTCAATCAGACGCCTTGATCCAAGGTCAGTGTTATGTCAAAAATTGAATTCTAACTGTACTGTATGACTCGAGTGCATTGCATTCCTTTATTTCTTTAACTGTTGCTCGTGAGTTGGGACTAGATTTTTCTGAGTTGAACTTTGATGTAATTGTCTATACACCTGCATCCCAAAATGTTTTGACTAGTTTAGTGTGCCTGCAAGTACCATTCACTATTAGGAATAGGACTTTTATACATGATCCAATCTGTTTGCCTCTATGTGGTTTAGAAATTATTTTAGGATTAGATTGGTTATCTAAGTATCATGATTTCCTTGATTTCTATGAGAGAACTGCTGTTATTCCATCTGATAGTTTAGATATTAAACCATTTCTGTCTCATACTTTATATCTGAATTCTGTAAGAGTTACCTTAGACGGGAGTGATTGTGAGGGTATGTTCTGTTAGCGGCTAGCTCAAATGATAGTGAACTCAGTTTAGAACGAATTCTAGTGGCGAAGGAATTTTCTGATGTTTTTCCGGACGACATACCTGAGTTTCCTCCTCAGCAAGAGATAGACTTTAGCATTGAACTAGTACCTGGGACCAGACAGATTTCCATAGCATCGTACCAGATGTCACCATTGGAACTTGCAGAGTTGAGGAAGCAGTTGGATGAGCTACTTGGAAAGAAATTTATTCATCCCAGTGCATCACCTTGGGGAGCTCCAGTACTACTAGTAAAGAAGAAGGATGGTGGAATGAGACTTTGCGTAGATTATCGATAGTTAAATAAAGTCACTATCAAGAACAAGTATCCACTTCCATGAATAGATGATATGATGGATCAATTGAAAGGTGCAAATGTGTTCTCGAAGATTGATTTGTGATCGGGCTATCACCAGATTCAAGTGAAAGAGTCAGATATACCAAAGACTGCATTTAGAACTCGAAATGGTCACTATGAGTATACGGTTATGTCATTTGGACTAACTAATACTCCTGCAATTTTCATGGATTATATGAATCATATTTTCTGTCCGTACCTTGATCAGTTCGTAGTAGTTTTCATAGACGATATTCTTATCTATTCGAAGACAGAAAGAGAGCATGAAGAGCATCTAAGGACTGTATTGCAGATACTGAGGACTCGGAAGTTATATGCTAAACTATCAAAATGTGAATTCTGGACAGAGAAGGTGGCATTTTTGGGACATGTTATATCACAGAGAGGAACTGTAGTGGATCCTTCAAAAATTGAAGCAGTAGTGCAGTGGGAACCACCTACGACCACTACAGAAGTTCGGAGTTTTCTCGGACTTGCTGGCTATTACTGGAGGTTCATCAAAGGATTTTCACATATAGCCTTACCTTTGACTTACCTTACACGAAAGGAAGTTCCATTTATCTGGACGGCGGAGTGTGATAGAAGTTTCAAGATGCTTAAGAAAAAGCTAACAACTGCACTTGTATTAGTACTACCCGATCCGCAGAAACCTTTTGAAGTATACTGTGATGCCTCTCATAAAGGACTTGGATGTGTGCTGATGCAAGACAAAAATGTGGTGGCTTATGCTTCCCGGCAACTGAGACCTCAAGAACGAAACTATCTGACGCATGACTTGGAATTGGCTGCAGTGGTGTTTGCTCTAAAGAATCTGGAGGCACTATTTGTATGGCGCTCAACTAGAAGTTTTCTCTGACCACAAAAGTTTAAAGTATATCTTTGACCAGAAAGATCTTAATATGCGACAGCGAAGGTGGAGGGAGTTCCTGAAGGACTATGATTTTAAGTTAAGTTATCACCAGGAAAAGCGAATGTGGTGGCAGACGCCTTGAGCAGGAAGAATTTGAGTATCTCTTGGATGATGATAAAAGAAGAGAAGCTACTTGTGGAATTTGAGGACCTTAAGTTGGCTATGACTGAGACGTCAAGTGGAGTCCGTTTGGTGCTGTTGCATATAACACCAGATTTTAAGATTAGGATTCAGCAAGCATAAGCACAGGACTCAGAAATGATGACGATGCTGAGACGGATGAAAGTAGAGGAACCAGAAGCTGTAAGACTAGATTGTAGCAGTCTCTGGAGATACAAGAACATAATTTGTGCACCTAGCTCTGGAGATTTGCAGCAAAGGATTCTTGCAGAAGCTCATCAAAGTAGATTTTCTATGCATCCTGGAGTAACAAAGATGTATCAAGATTTGAAACAAATGTTCTGGTGGCCGGGCTTAAAAAAAGAGGTAGCTGATTATGTCTCAAAATGTTTGACCTGCCAGAAGGTGAAGGTGGAACACCAGAAACCATCAAGAACCCTGCAACCCTTAGAAATACCACAATGGAAATGGGAACAGATCACTATGGATTTTGTCACGGGATTGCTAAAGACCTCAACAGAACACGATGCCATTTGGATAATTGTGGACAGGTTGACAAAATCAGCGCACTTCCTTCCGATTCGAGTTGACTATATATTAGAAAGGCTGGCATGGATATATATTCAAGAAATTGTACGATTGCACAGAATACCTTCGTCAATTGTTTCAGATCAAGATTCGAGGTTTACTTCCAGATTCTGGGGAGCTTTTCAAAAAGCTTTCGGAACAGAACTGCATATGAGTACAGCATAACATCCTCAGACAGACAGACAATCAGAGCAGACAATCCAGACATTAGAAGACATGCTAAGATCTTGTGTGCTAGATAACCAAGGCAGTTGGGATAGGTATTTGCCATTGGTCGAGTTCGTCTACAACAACAGTTACCAATAAAGTATCGGGATGGCACCGTATGAAGCTCTCTACGGAAGGAGATGTCAGACACCATTATGTTGGAATAATGACGGAGAAGTGGTGGACGAAATTGTGATTCATATGTTATTGCATTTTGTAAAATTCATTGCTTTTTCTTTCCCTGGCAATGGCGCCAAAAACATGATGCCAATACCATGGTTTACAACTATGTGTGGTCACAACTCCGTTCAACTTAACCAGCAAGTGTACTGGGTCATTCAAGTAATACCTTACGTGAGTAAGGGTCATCCCACAGAGATTGTTGGTATGAAGCAAGCTATGGTCACCTTGTAAATCTCAGTCAGGCGGATAATAATTGATTATGGATAAGTTCGAAAATTAATAATAAACAGAAAATAAAATAGGATAGAAATACTTATGTAGATCAATAGTGGCAATTTCAGATAGGCGTATGGAGATGCTGTGCTCCTCTTGAATCTCTACTTTCGTATTACATTCATTCAATTCTTCTTACTCCTTTCCATGGCAAGCTGTATGTAGGGAATCACCGTTGTCAATGGCTACATCCCATCCTCTCAGTGAAAATGGTCCTATGCTCTATCACAGCACGGCTAATCATCTGTCGGTTCTCAATCAGGTTGGAATAGAATCCCTTGATTCTTTTGCGTCTGTCACTAACGCCCAGCCTTCAGGAGTTTGAAGCTCGTCACAGTCATTCAATACCGGAATCCTACTCGAAATACCACAGACAAGGTTAGACTTTCCAGATTCCCGGAATCCTACTCGGAATACCACAGACAAGGTTAGACTTTTCGGATTCCCATGAATGCCGCCATCTATCTAGCTTATACCATGAAGATTCTGTTGGGGAATCTAAGGGATATGCGCCCAGCCTAAGGTAGAACGGAAGTGGTTGTCAGTCACGCGTGTTCATAGGTGAGAATGATGATGAGTGTCACGGATCATCACATTCATCAAGTTAAAGTGCAACGTATATCTTGGAATAAGAATAAAAGAGAATTGAATAGAAAATAATAGTAATTGTATTGAAACTTGAGGTACAGCAGAGCTCCACACCCTTAATCTATGGTGTGTAGAAACTCCACCATTGAAAATACATAAGTGAGAGGTCCAGGCATGGCCGAATGGCCAGCCCCATGATCTGAGAACTAATCGTCCCAAGATGTCTAATACACTAGTAAAAAGTTCTATTTATAATAAACTAGCTACTAGGGTTTACAGGAGTAAGTAATTGATGCATAAATCCACTTCCGGGGCCCACTTGGTGTGTGTTTGGGTTGAGCTTGATCTATCCACGAGCTGAGGCTTCTTTTGGAGTTGAACGCCGAGTTATAGCGTGTCTCTGGCGTTCAACTCCGGGTCGTGACGTGTTTCTGGCGTTTGACTCCAGACAGCAGCATGTACATGGCGTTGAGCGCCACTTTACGTCGTCAATTCCCGAATAAAGTATAGACTATTATATATTTCTGGAAAGCTCTGGATGTCTACTTTCCAACGCCGTTGAGAGCGCGCCATTTGGAGTTTTGTAGCTCCAGAAAATCCATTTTGAGTGCAGAGAGGTTAGATTCCAACAGCATCAGCAGTCCTTTTGTCAGCCTTTTTCAGAGTTTTGCTCAAGTCCCTCAATTTCAGCCAGAAATTACCTGAAATTACAGAAAAACCCACAAACTCATAGTAAAGTCCAGAAATGTGAATTTAACATAAAAACTAATGAAAACATCCCTAAAAGTAGCTTGAACTTACTAAAAACTACCTAAAAACAATGCCAAAAAGCGTATAAATTATCTGCTCATCACAACACCAAACTTAAATTGTTGCTTGTCCCCAAGCAACTAAAAATCAAATAGGATAAAAAGAAGAGAATATACTATAAATTCCAAAATATCAATGAATATTAATTCTACTTAGATGGGCGGGACTTGTAGATTTTTGCTTTTGAACAGTTTTGGCATCTTACTTTTTCCTTTGAAGTTTAGAATGATTGGCATCTCTAGGAACTTAGAATTTCAGATAGTGTTATTGATTCTCCTAGTTAAGTATGTTGATTCTTGAACACAGCTACTTTTATGAGTCTTGGCCGTGGCCCTAAGCACTTTGTTTTCCAGTATTACCACCGGATACATAAATGCCACAGACACATGACTGGGTGAACCTTTTCAGATTGTGACTCAGCTTTGCTAGAGTCCCTAGTTAGAGGTGTCCAGAGCTCTTAAGCACACTCTTTTGCTTTGGATCACGGCTTTAACCACTCAGTCTCAAGCTTTTCACTTGGACCTGCATGACACAAGCACATGGTTAGGGACAGCTTGATTTAGCTGCTTAGGCCTGGATTTTATTTCCTTGGGCCCTCCTATCCATTGATGCTCAAAGCCTTGGATCCTTTTTACCCTTGCCTTTTGGTTTTAAGGGCTATTGGCTTTTTCTGCTTGCTTTTTCTTTTTCTTTCTATTTTTTCGCCATTTCTTTTTTTTTCGCAAGCTTTTTACTTTTCACTGCTTTTTCTTGCTTCAAGAATCAATTTTCATGATTTTTCAGATTGTCAATAACATTTCTCTTTGTTCATCATTCTTTCAAGAGCCAACAGTTTTAACATTCATAAACAACAAGATCAAAAATATGCACTGTTCAAGCATTCATTCAGAAAACAAAAAGTATTGTCACCACATCAATATAATTGAACTAAATTCAAGGATAAATTCGAAATTCATGTACTTCTTGTTCTTTTGATTAAAAACATTTTTCATTTAAGAGAGGTGAAGGATTAATGGAATTATTCATAACTTTAAGACATAGTTACTAAACACTAATGATCATGAAGTAGAGACACAAAACATAAATGAACACAACATAAAAACTGAAAAGCAGAAAGAAATAAGAACAAGGAATGAATCCACCTTAGTGGCGTCTTCTTCTTGAAGGACCAACAATGTCCTTAAGCTCTTCTATGTCCCTTCCTTGCCTTTGTTGCTCCTCCCTCATTGCTCTTTGATCTTCTCTTATTTCATGGAGAATGATGGAGTGCTCATGATGTTCCACCCTTAATTGTTCCATATTGTAGCTCAAATCTTCTAAGGAAGTGTTGAGTTGTTCCCAATAGTTGTTGGGAGGAAAGTGCATCCCTTGAGGCATCTCAGGGATTTCTTGATGATGAGCTTCCTCATGCATCTCTTGAGATCCGTGGAAGGTCTCTCTTGCTTGCTCCATCCTCTTCTTGGTGATGGGCTTATCCTCCTCAATGGAGATGTCTCCTTCTATGATAACTCCAGCTGAGTAACATAGATGGCAAATAAAGTGAGGAAAAGCTAGTCTTGCCATGGTGGAGGGCTTTTCGGCTATTTTGTAGATTTCATTGGAGATGACTTCATGAACTTCTACTTCCTCTCCAATCATGATGCTATGAATCATGATGGCCCGATCCACAGTAACTTCAGATCGGTTGCTAGTGGGAATGATGGAGCGTTGAATGAACTCCAACCATCCTCTAGCCACAGGCTTGAGGTCCAGTCTTCTTAGTTGAACTGGCTTGCCTTTGGAGTCTCTTTTCCATTGAGCTCCTTCCACACATATGTCCATTAGGACTTGGTCCAACCTTTGATTAAAGTTGACCCTTCTAGTGTAGGGGCATACATCTCCTTGCATCATGGGCAAGTGGAACGTCAACCTCACATTCTCCGGACTAAAATCTAAGTATTTCCCCCGAACCATTGTGAGATAATTCTTTGGACTCGGGTTCATACTTTGATCATGGTTCCTAGTGATCCAAGCATTGACATAGAACTCTTGAACCATTAAGATTCTGACTGTAAATCATGTTGCTTGTATGCGAAGTTTGTATTCGTAGGTTTTGATGAATGACAAACCAACAAACGACATGAAAGACAAACCAACAAACAACTTGAATGAACAAGCATGTTGAAAGATCAACCAACATTCAACGTTGAGGAATGAAGAGTTGAAAGCAACACAACAACAAAAAGAAACTCAAGTCCACAACATTTGAAGACAAGTATAGTGTCTTAGGACTTAGGTAACTTCTTGTTAAGAACCAATTGCTAAATCTCTCAACACACACTCACAAAATGTTTTGATTATCATATCATATGCACATCTTGCAATTCGATGCTAGCCAAATGGTTTAAAACTTGTTTTCAAAGGTACAAAAGCATAGGAATTGACTCCAACAAGTTTGAGATCAATCCTAAGTATTTTGAAGTGATTTTAAGCCATTCTTTAAGGTTTGCATCGATGCACACTCATCTTGCATCGATGCAAAGCATGCAACGACTTGTTGCATCGATGCAAAGATGTTTGCATCAATGCAACCTAGCTGAAAATTCAAATTTCAGCTTCAAAGACACATTTGCATCGATGCAAATGTGCTATGCATCGATGCAAATGATTCAAAAACATAAAAAAAACAGCTAGTTTTGACAAAAAGGCTCCATCCCACTAACTCCCCAACGTTTCTAAGGTTTGGGGAGTCTATAAATAGATGGATTGAAGCCTTATTTCACATACTTGAGTATTTGCAAACTATCTTGTTCATATTCTTTCATTCTACACATTTTTTAAGGTGTTATAATACACAATTTCAGAGAGCAATATCAATTGGTTCAATAGTGCTAAACTTGTAATCATACACTCTTTTAGAGAGTACTCATTTCATCTCAACAATTCTTTGAGAATTGTTTTCTTGTACACTTTGTAAATTGGAGTGTGATCTCCAAGGTTGAGTCAAGAGTTATAAATACTATAGTCGGTGAGGATACCAAAGAGGTATACTAAGTACTCAAGGCAAATCTTAGAGAAGGTATCTCTAAGTGGAGTGGGTTAGTATACGAGTGGTGATCATATACCGTGAGGTGTTAGAAACTAAGGACTTGGATTGTAAAAGGTTTTGCGCGAGCACCTTGAAGCTTGGCAATAGTGGAACTTCTCAATTGCGATTGAGAAAGAAAGTGGACGTAGGACAAGGATTGTGCCGAACCACTCTAAATAGCGTTTGCGTCTCTCCAAACTCATCTCTTCAATATTATTGTCTTTTACCTTTGAGCAAATAAATTGTGATCGAAAAGTAGCTTCGTAAGTACTTAAGGAGTAGCTTAAGTCCGATTGGTGAAAAGCTTGATCAATTTATTTGAGTTGGTGTCTATTGGAAAGTAAAAGCTCCTTATAAATGCTTAGCAATTGAGTTAAGCTCTTGGAAAAATACTAGTACAATAACACTTTTGTATATTGTCTTTAACTTTCGCAAAAAGATTCATTGTTGTTGCAATACTCAATTCACCCCCCCTCTTGAGTAATTGTGCATAGGTTCTACAAGTGGTATCAGAGCTTAACCCTTTGAAAGACTTAACCGTTTAAGGGAAAAGATCATGGCAAGCACAAGCTTTAACAACAACAACACTAGCGAAGGTAACTCAACCGCTAGACCTCCTCTTTTTAGCGGAACAAATTACTCTTATTGGAAAAATAAGATGAGAATTTGGATCCGTTCTCAAGATGTGAGAATTTGGAAAGTGATTGAGAATGGAAATCACATTCCAACAAAGACAACAAGCGCTAAAGAAGGAGAAGTCTCCGTCTCAAAGCAAGTACCGAAAGGAGAAGATGAATATAGTGACGATGATTGGAAGAAAGTGGCAATGAATGATAAAGCCATCAACTTCATTCATTGTGCACTTAACGAGCATGATTATATGAAGATCTCTACATGTGAAACCGCTAAAGAGATTTGGGATAAACTCCAAATCACTTACGAAGGAACCGACCACGTTAAAGAATCAAAGGTATTTATGTTGGTTCATGAATGGGAAAATTTTAAAATGAAAGATGAAGAGAGCATTGAAGAAGCTCTTGAAAGACTCTCCAAGATCTTCAACAATCTAAGCATGCTTGGCACAAAATACAATGATAAACAAATTGTGACCAAGGTGCTTACAAGCCTTACACCAAAATGGAACTCCAAAGTGAACGCCATTGTGGAAGGAAGGCTCTATGATCAACTTACATTCGATCAACTACGAGGTAATCTTCTCACCTATGAAATGACTATGCTAAATAGACAAAAAGGTGAAGAAAGCAAGAAGAAAAGTCTCGCCCTTAAAACAACATCACTACAAGAAGAGAGTGATGATAATGAAGAAGAAGGAGATGAAGAATTTGCACTCTTATTGAAAAGATTCAATAAGTTTGCAATGAAGAAAAACTTCAAGAGCAAAACAAAGGTACCAAAATGCTATGAGTTTGGAGAAGTTGGACACATCAAACCCAATTGTCCAAAACTTCAAAAGGAGGACAAAAACAAAAAATTTAAGAAGAAGGAGAAAGCATACATATCATGGGAGAACGAGGATGAATCCGACTCCGATGACGACGAGGTTGCAAATCTTTGCTTAATGGCAAGCGAAGAAAAGGTTAGTGATGACAACTCCACTTCTTTTAATTTACAAGATGAATATGATGCCTTACTTGAGGTGTACACAAAACTTACCCAAGATTATTCTCTCCTAAAGAAAAAGAATATGGATCTTTTAAAACAAAATGAGATGTTGAAAAACGAGAATATCAATCTTGGAAAAGATAAGTGTAGCACAAGTAGTGATCCATACAAATCTTGTAAAATGCATGAAAATGAAATTACAAATCTTAAGAACACTTTAGCTAAGTTCAATAAATCTTCAAAGAACTTAGATAAAATGTTGAAAAACCAAAAGCATGTTCATAATAAGGAAGGTTTAGGTTTTGAAAAAGGAAAATTTAAAAATGCTAAAACTCCTATTAGGCAACCGCAAGCCCAAAAGGCAAGCATGCCTAAAAGGAATGAAGCCTTTAAACATCCTCCTCAACATGCTTCATTTAGAAATTATAATCACAATGCATATAGATCAAACGATGTTGCATTTAGGAAACAACCTAGGCAACCATTTAGAAACATGCATAGGATGCATAATCCAAATGTGATATGTCATTATTGTAATAAAGTAGGTCATATAGCACCCGTATGCTTTACTAGAATTAAACATATAAACTTTCGTAGTCAAGATACGAGATGGGCACCTTATGGGCATTATGCTCATACTAACCATCAAGGACCCAAATTCACTTGGGTACCTAAATCCCAATTTTAATTGTTTTGTAGGTACGTGTTGGAGCTAAGGATACAAATTGGTATGTTGATAGTGGATGCTCCAAACACATGACCGGCGATGAATCAAAGTTCACCGCAATAGAGCCTACAAACGGAGGAAACGTGATCTATGGAGACAATAACACCGGCAAAGTAATCGGCATTGGAAAAGTTGGTAAAAATTCTTCTACCTCCATAGATAATGTTATACTTGTCAAAGGTCTCAAACATAATCTCATTAGTGTTAGCCAACTTTGTGACAAAGGAAACTTAGTCACCTTTGATTCAAAATGTTGTTTGATAAAAAGGCAAGACACTAATGAAATTGTGCTAATTGGGCACCGTGTTGACAATGTATACATGATTAATCTAAATGAAGTTTCCTCAAATGATGTGAAATGCCTTGTTAGTAAAAATGATGAAACTTGGTTATGGCATCGTAGAGTAGCTCATGCTAACATGGACCATCTTAGCAAGTTGGTCTCTAAAGAGTTAGTAATTGGCTTACCAAAGCTACGTTTTGAAAAAGACGTCCTTTGCGACGCATGTCAAAAGGGAAAACAAGTAAAGGCCTCTTTTAAATCCAAAAACATTGTTTCAACAACAAGGCCATTACAACCTTTGCACATGGATTTATTTGGTCCTTCTAGGACTATGAGCTTTGGTGGCAATTACTATGCTTTAGTTATTGTTGATGATTACTCTCGATTTACATGGACCTTGTTCCTAGCAAACACGAGTGATGCATTTTGAGCATTCAAAAGATTAGCCAAAATTATTCAAAATGAAAAGAATTTGCATATATCATCTATTAGAAGTGATCATGGTGGAGAATTTAAAAACAATCTTTTTGAAACTTTTTGTGAAGAAAATGGCATTGAGCATAATTTTTCCTCTCCTAGAACACCACAACAAAATGGTGTGGTTGAAAGGAAAAATCGTCATTTAGAAGAAATGGCGAGAACTATGCTCAATGAGGCTAATATTCCTAAGTACTTTTGGGCGGATGCGGTTAGTACCGCGTGTTATGTTATAAATAGGATTATCATTCGACCTATTCTTAAGAAAACACCGTACGAATTGTACAAAGGAAGAAAGCCAAATATTTCCCACCTTCACATCTTTGGTTGTAAATGCTTTATTCTAAATAATGGAAAAGATAACTTAGGCAAATTTGATGCTAAGGCTGATGAAGGAATCTTCTTAGGCTACTCTTTAACTAGCAAAGCTTTTAGAGTATATAATAAACGCATCATGACTATGGAAGAAAGTATTCATGTCGCTTTTGATGAAACTAACCGTTGTTGTGCTAGAAAAGATTTTGATGAAAATGTAGAAAACTTTGATTCACTAAATTTGAATGGTGAAGACAAAGAAAAAGATTTAAATGAAGCCTCTACAAGCTCAACAAAGGATAGTGTTCAAGTTGAAGAAATTGAACCATCACAAGCACAAATAAATGCACTTCCAAAGGATTGGCGTACTTCAAAGGATCATCCTCTAGACAACGTCATTGGTGATGTTTCGAAAGGGGTAACAACTCGATCCACTTTTAGAAATTTATTTGCATATAGTGCTTTTGTTTCTCAAATTGAACCATCTACCATTGAGTCCGCAATTGATGATGAACATTGGGCTATGGCAATGCAAGAGGAGCTTAACCAATTCAAACGAAATGACGTTTGGGAATTGGTGCCTAAACCAAGTAATCAAACAATTGTAGGAACAAAATGGGTTTTTAGAAATAAACTCGATGAAAATGGTACAATTGTTAGAAACAAAGCTAGATTAGTAGCTAAAGGTTATAATCAAGAGGAAGGCATTGATTATGACGAAACTTATGCTCCTGTAGCTAGATTAGAAGCAATTAGGATGTTACTTGCTTTTGCATCCTCTTATAACTTCAAACTTTATCAAATGGATGTTAAGAGTGCCTTTCTTAATGGTTTCATTCAATAAGAAGTATATGTTGAACAACCTCCCGGTTTTGAGGATTATGAAAATCCTAATCATGTTTTTAAACTCAAGAAAGCTCTTTATGGTCTTAAACAAGCTCCAAGAGCTTGGTATGAACGTTTGAGCAAGTTTTTAATAGAAAAGGGTTTTAGAAGAGGGAAGGTTGATACAACTTTATTTATCTTGATTGAAAACAAAAATATCCTTTTGGTACAAGTTTACGTCGATGACATAATATTTGGTTCAACTAACGAATCACTTTGCAAGTTTTTCTCAAACCTCATGCAAAGTGAATTTGAAATGTCCATGATGGGCGAACTCAACTTCTTCCTTGGTCTTCAAATCAAACAAGGAAAAGAAGGAACTTTCGTTAGCCAAACCAAATATTGCAAGGAATTGCTCAAAAGATTTGGAATGGACAATGCTAAGGCAATGGACACACCAATGAGCACTACTTGCTACCTTGACAAAGATGAACAAGGTAAAAGCATAGATGTAAAGAAGTATAGAGGCATGATAGGATCATTACTTTATCTAACGGCAAGTAGGCCAGATATCATGTTTAATGTATGCATGTGTGCGAGATACCAAGCTAATCCTAAGAAATCTCACTTAAGTGCGGTGAAAAGGATTATGAAGTATCTCATAGGAACATTAAATGTTGGATTGTGGTATCCGAAAGGATCCACTTGTGATTTGATTGGTTATTCTGATTCCGATTTTGCCGGTTGCAAATTGGATAAGAAAAGCACTAGCGGCACTTGTCACTTGCTAGGAAACTCTCTTGTTTCATGGCATAGTAAGAAACAAGTAAGTGTAGCCTTGTCTACCGCCGAAGCTGAGTATGTAGCCGCCGGTAGTTGTTGCGCCCAAATTTTATGGATGAAACAACTTGTGGACTATGGACTCATGCTTGATCACATTCCTATCAAATGTGATAATACTAGTGCAATAAATTTAACCAAGAATCCGGTTCAACATTCAAGAACCAAGCATATTGAGATTAGACATCACTTCATAAGAGACCATGTTCAAAAGGGTGATGTGGTTATTGAATTTGTCGAAACTAGTAAACAACTAGCGGACATCTTCACTAAACCTTTATGTAAAGAAAGTTTTTTTAACATCCGAAATGAACTTGGTATCTTGGATTCTAATCTAATATGATTTGTTTGAATTCATTGTATTTATATTGCTATTTTTGTATCTCTTACTAACTTAAGCATTGGAGATATCTAATTAGCCATTGTTTTGTAGGTTTATGAGTTGATGAATGAGTGATTAATCTTGAGGTAGATTGAAGAATTTGAAGATTATAAACAATGGAGGATCAACAAATTGAAGTTTATAATGGTTTACGTGAGTATATACATGATGGAACTCAAAGGATTGAAGAAAGAACCACCAAAGGATGAAAATTTGGTGATTTTGGGCAAATTGATGCATGTTGCATCGATGCAACCAAGCTTTGCATCGATGCAAAGAACACAACGTGCTATGTGCATCGATGCAAAGCCTATTGCATCGATGCAAACACGACCAAATTGCACAAAAACACGTGAATTTGGCATTTTTGAGCAACAAAACCCCACTTTTTCATCATCTTCAACCTCACAACTCATATCCCCACATTCAAACCTCCATACCCTCCAAAACAAGCTCACATATAGCTTCATACAACTCATAAAACTTTGATACCCACTACAAACAAATTACATATTTGAAGTCCCCACATTCTCCTCTACAAAACCCATAAAACAAAATCATCCACAATGCCTAGAATCAAGAGAACCATCAAGAAGTCAAAAGGCTCTTCAAGTGTGGTTCCACCTCCAAATGATCATCCTTTGGCAAGGTACTTTGCTTCTAATGAAGATCTTCAATTCTATGAGGCAAGGCTCGCCGAAAGAAAGGAAATTCCTCCGAGGTATTTGGATCCGACCCTTCTTGTCATTCATAAGTTTGATACTCTTAAGGCTATTCTAGTTCATCAAGGCCTCATGGATTTTGTTCAAATTAAGAGTAAATATTATCCGGATTTAGTTGCCATAGCCTATAGTACACTCATGATTGAGATTGATGAGGAAGATGAATCAAATTTCACATTATTCTTCAAGATAGGAAGAAAGGATTATAGGCTAGATGGTGATAAGTTAGCCACCATTTGGGAGTTGCCAAATCAAGGTGACTTGTTTCAAGGTGGTAAAACCCCAATTGATGAATGGGGTTATTCAAAGGACAATGCCATGCATTTGTTCAACCTTGTACAAGGAGCTCACTCCAAAATTAGTTGCAATTCAATGAGTGCGGAACATAGAACTTTGTTATATCTAGTCACCTATGTATTGCAACCTAGAATATCCGGGCATGCGAATGTAAATGATGAAGATTTGATTGTCATGTGGGCTATGATGAATGGGATTAAGATTAATTGGCCATACTTTATAGTACAACATATGATTAGGCTCAAGATGAAGGATAGGAATGGTGGATTAGGATTCCTTTGCCTATGGTCTAAAGTCTTTGATTATGTTGGTATTGATGTATCAAATGAGATTGCCAAGGAAGTACCACCTCAATCTTGTATCAACACTCATCTTCTCAACAAAATGGGAAGAAGAAATGTTGATGAACAAGGTCCTCAAGAGCAAGCTCCTCCACAAGCACCTCAAGCTCAAGAACCACCCTCCTTGGTTGATGTAATGAGAGAATTACAATCCATCAACCAAAACATCCAAAGGATTGAAGTAGAGCATGGTAGGCAACTTGAAGCACTTAATCGTCGTGTGTCTCGTGTAGATCATCGCACGGGTCGCTTGGATCGTCGTATTGATGACTTATATGAGCATTTCGGCATCCACCTACCGTATGAAGAGGATAATGATGATGATGAAGACCAAGATTGATTGTCTCCTCTTCATCAAGTCACTTTTTATTGCTTTATGTTTATTTGATTATATGAATTGTTAAAATAACTCCTAGTAAGCTAAGGATTTCTATTATGGTTTAAATACTTTGATATTTCCTTCATAATTTTGTTTAATGATTAATGCTTGTATGCTTATCTGGTGAATAACTCAAAATAGGCTTGGTACCCCTATTTTAAGTTAATGTGCATGCTTTGATATATTTCACTTCTTTAGGGGGAATTATGCATGCTTGTTATATATAAAAAGAGGAAATCAAATTCTTTTTGAAAGGGGGAATATCTCATCCTTGAGATTAATAGAGAAATTGAACTTAAAAAAAATTCATTGTTTTATGCATACTTCTATGACACATTTCAAACTCCTTTCTTTTTGATAATGTCAAAAGGGGGAAGAGAAGTTTGAGGATATTTGAAGTTTTGAACTTTTGAAAAAGAAGAAGTTTGAGGATTTGAAAAGAAGAAATAAGTTTGCGAAACAATGATTTCAAAAAGACTTCCGCTAAGCAAAAACTTTGATATCTAAATCGTTTTCTTTGATAAACGCCCTTTAAGGGAACAAATGCACATATTTAGGGGGAACTCCTGCAAATTTTTTTGTGAAGTCTTCTCCAAAGCTTTCTATAAAACAAAGTGCATTATTGTTGCTTTCAAAATCATTTATAAATGCATATCCTCAAAATTGGTTTGTCATTATCAAAAAGGGGGAAATTGTAAATCATGTTGCTTGTATGCGAAGTTTGTATTCGTAGGTTTTGATGAATGACAAACCAACAAATGACATGAAAGACAAACCAATAAACAACTTGAATGAACAAGCATGTTGAAAGATCAACCAACATTCAACGTTGAGGAATGAAGAGTTGAAAGCAACACAACAACAACAAGAAACTCAAGTCCACAACATTTGAAGACAAGTATAGTGTCTTAGGACTTAGGTAACTTCTTGTTAAGAACCAATTACTAAATCTCTCAACACACACTCACAAAATGTTTTGATTATCATATCATATGCACATCTTGCAATTTGATGCTAGCCAAATGGTTTAAAACTTGTTTTCAAAGGTACAAAAGCATAGGAATTGACTCCAACAAGTTTGAGATCAATCCTAAGTATTTTGAAGTGATTTTAAGCCATTCTTTAAGGTTTGCATCGATGCACACTCATCTTGCATCGATGCAAAGCATGCAACGACTTGTTGCATCGATGCAATGATGTTTGCATCGATGCAACCTAGCTGAAAATTCAAATTTCAGCTTCAAAGACACATTTGCATCGATGCAAAGTGTTATGCATCGATGCAAATGATTCAAAAACATAAAAAAATGGCTAGTTTTGACAAAAAGGCTCCATCCCACTAACTCCCCAACGTTTCTAAGGTTTGGGGAGTCTATAAATAGATGGATTGAAGCCTTATTTCACATACTTGAGTATTTGCAAACTATCTTGTTCATATTCTTTCATTCTACACATTTTTTAAGGTGTTATAATACACAATTTGAGAGAGCAATATCAATTGGTTCAATAGTGCTAAACTTGTAATCATACACTCTTCTAGAGAGTACTCATTTCATCTCAACAATTCTTTGAGAATTGTTTTCTTGTACACTTTGTAAATTGGAGTGTGATCTCCAAGGTTGAGTCAAGAGTTATAAATACTATAGTCGGTGAGGATACCAAAGAGGTATACTAAGTACTCAAGGCAAATCTTAGAGAAGGTATCTCTAAGTGGAGTGGGTTAGTATACGAGTGGTGATCATATACCGTGAGGTGTTAGAAACTAAGGACTCGGATTGTAAAAGGTTTTGCGCGAGCACCTTGAAGCTTGCCAATAGTGGAACTTCTCAATTGCGATTGAGAAAGAAAGTGGACGTAGGACAAGGATTGTGCCGAACCACTCTAAATAGCGTTTGCATCTCTCCAAACTCATCTCTTCAATATTATTGTCTTTTACCTTTGAGCAAATAAATTGTGATCGAAAAGTAGCTTCGTAAGTACTTAAGGAGTAGCTTAAGTCCGATTGGTGAAAAGCTTGATCAATTTATTTGAGTTGGTGTCTATTGGAAAGTAAAAGCTCCTTATAAATGCTTAGCAATTGAGTTAAGCTCTTGGAAAAATACTAGTACAATAACACTTTTGTATATTGTCTTTAACTTTCGCAAAAAGATTCATTGTTGTTGCAATACTCAATTCACCCCCCTCTTGAGTAATTGTGCATAGGTTCTACACTGACTTGTTGCATGGGGTTGGTTAGGACTTCCCAACCTTTCCTTCGGATCTCATGTCGGATCTCCGGATACTCATTTTTCTTGAGCTTGAAAGGGACCTCAGGGATCACCTTCTTCTTTGCCACAACATCATAGAAGTGGTCTTGATGGCTTTTGGAGATGAATCTTTCCATCTGCCATGACTCGGAGGTGGAATCTTTTGTCTTCCCTTTTCCTTTTCTAGAGGATTCTCCGGCCTTAGGTGCCATTGATGGTAATGGAAAAACAAAAAGCTTATGCTTTTACCACACCAAACTTAAAATATTGCTTGCCCTCGAGCAAGAGAAGAAAGAAGAGAAGAAGAAGAAGAAGAAAATATGGATGAGAGTGAGGGATGGTGTTTCGGCCAAGGTGTAGAAGAGGGGGTTTGCGTTGTGTGAAAATGAAGTAGAATTGAAGGGTATATATAGGGAAAGGGGAGAGGGTAGGTTCGGCCATGTAGGGTGGGTTTGGGTGGGAAAGTGTTTTTGAATTTTGAAGGTGGGTGGGGTTTATGGGGAAGAGTGGATGGATGTGAGTGGTGAAGGGGGTAATTGGGAAGAGAGATTGAAGTTGTTGGGAAGTGTGACATGGGGAAGAGTGTTATAGGATTAGGAGGTAAGGTGGAAATATGTTAGGTGGGGTTCTTGTGGGGTCCACAGATCCTGAGATGATCCTGTGGGGTCCACAGATCCTGAGGTGTCAAGGAATTACATCCCTGCACCAAATAGGCATGCAAAATGCCTTTGCATACCATTCTGGCGTTTAAACGCCGAGGTGATGCACGTTCTGGGCGTTCAACGCCAGTTCCATGCTTGTTACTGACGTTCAGCGCCAGCTTTCCTCAAGGCACATTCCTGGCGGTCAAACGCCAGAATGTTGCTTGTTTCTGGCGTTCAGCGCCAGATTCATGCTCTGTTCTGGCGTTGAACGCTAGCCAGATGCTCCTTACTGGCGTTGAACGCCAGTCTGTCCTTCCTCCAGGGTGTGATTTTTCTTCTGCTGTTTTTGATTCTGTTTTTAATTTTTATATTATTTTCGTGACTCCACATGATCATGCACCTAATAAAACACAAAATAACAATAAAATAAAATAAAAATTAGATAAATAAAAATTGGGTTGCCTCCCAACAAGCGCTCTTTTAATGTCATTAGCTTGACAGTGGGCTCTCATGGAGCCTCACAGGTGATCAGGTCAATGTTGTATAGTCCCAACACCAAACTTAGAGTTTGGATATGGGGTCTTAACACCAAACTTAGAGTTTGGTTGTGGCCTCCCAACACCAAACTTATAGTTTGACTATGGGGGCTCTTCTTGACTCTGAACTGAGAGAAGCTCTTCATGCTTACTCTCTTGTGTCACAGAGGGATGGCCATGTGCCTTAAACACAAGGTAGTTCCCATTCAATTGAAGGACTAATTCACCTCTATTGACATCTATCACAGCTCCTACTGTAGCTAGCAAAGGTCTTCCAAGGATGATGCATTCATCCTCTTCCTTCCCAGTGTCTAATATTATGAAATCAGCAGGGATGTAAAGGCCTTCAACCTTTACTAACACGTCCTCTACTACTCCATAAGCTTGTCTTAATGACTTGTCTGCCAATTGTAATGAGAACAGGCCAGGTTGTACCTCAATGATCCCCAGCTTCTCCATTACAGAGAGTGGCATAAGATTTATTCCTGACCCCAGATCACATAGAGCTTTTTCAAAGGTCATGGTGCCTATGGTACAAGGTATTAAGAACTTGCCAGGATCTTGTCTCTTTTGAGGTAAAATTTGCTGAATCCAGGTATCTAGTTCATTAATGAGCAAGGGAGGTTCACTTTCCCAAGTCTCATTACCAAACAACTTGGCATTTAGCTTTATGATAGCTCCTAAATATTGAGCAACTTGCTCTCCAGTCACATCTTCATCCTCCTCAGAGAAAGAATAGTCGTCAGAGCTCATGAATGGCAGAAGGAGATTTAATGGAATCTCTATGGTCTCTATATGAGCCTCAGATTCCTTTGGATCCTTAATAGGAAACTCCTTCTTGCTTGAGAGACGTCCCAGGAGGTCTTCCTCACTAGGATTTTTGTCCTTCTCCTCCCTTGTGCATTCGGCCATATTGATCACGTCAATGGCCTTGCACTCTCCTTTTGGATTCTCTTCTGTATTGCTTGGGAGAATACTGGGAGGAGTTTCAATGATTTTCTTACTCAGCTGGCCCACTTGTGCCTCCAGATTTCTGATGGAGGATCTTGTTTTACTCATGAAACTGAAAGTGGCCTTTGACAGATCAGAGACTAGATTGGCTAAATTAGAAGTGTTTTGTTCAGAATTCTCTGTCTGTTGCTGAGAAGATGATGGAAAAGGCTTGCTATTGCTCAGCCTATTGCGTCCACCATTGTTAAAGCCTTGTTGAGGCTTTTGTTGATCCTTCCATGAGAAATTTGGATGATTTCTCCATGATGAATTATAGGTGTTTCCATAAGGTTCACCCATGTAATTTACCTCTGCTATTGCAGGGTTCTCAAGATCATAAGCTTCTTCAGAAGCTGCCTCTTTAGTACTGTTGGATGCATTTTTCCATCCATTCAGACTTTGAGAAATCATGTTAACTTGCTGAGTCAACACTTTGTTCTGAGCCAATATGGCATTCAGAGCATCAATTTCAAGAACTCCCTTCCTCTGAGGCGTCCCATTACTCACAGAATTCCTCTCAGAAGTGTATATGAACTGGTTATTTGCAACCATGTCAATAAGTTCTTGAGCTTCTGCAGGTGTTTTCTTTAGGTGAACGGATCCACCTGCAGAATGGTCCAGTGACATTTTCAAAAATTCAGATAGACCATAATAGAATATATCTAATATGGTCCATTCTGAAAACATGTCAGATGGACACCTTTTGGTCAACTGCTTGTATCTTTCCCAAGCTTCATAGAGGGATTCACCATCTTTTTGTTTGAAGGTCTGAGCATCCACTCTAAGCTTGCTCAGCTTTTGAGGAGGAAAGAATTTTTCCAAGAAGGCCGTGACCAGCTTCTCCCAGGAGTCCAGGCTGTCTTTAGGTTGTGAATCCAACCATATTCTAGCTCTGTCTCTTACAGCAAAAGGGAAAAGCATGAGTCTATAGACTTCAGGATCAACTCCATTCGTCTTAACAGTCTCACAAATCTGCAAGAACTCAGTTAAAAACTGGTAAGGATCTTCAGATGGAAGTCCATAAGACTTGCAGTTCTGTTACATTAAAGCAACTAGTTGAGGCTTAAGCTCAAAATTATTGGCTCCAATGGCAGGAATGGAGATGCTTCTTCCATCAAATTTGGACGTTGGTTTTGTGAAGTCACCAAGCATTCTCCTTGCATTATTGTTGTTGGGTTCGGCTGCCATCTCCTTCTCTTGTTCTAATATTTCTGAAAGGTTACCTTTAGATTGTTGTAATTTAGCTTCTCTTAGTTTTCTCTTCAGAGTCCTTTCAGGTTCAGGATCAATTTCAACAAGAGTGACTTTTTCCTTGTTCCTGCTCATATGAAAGAGAAGAAAACAAGAAAAGAAAAGGGATCCTCTATGTCACAGTATAGAGATTCCTTTATGTTAGTAGAAGAAGAAAGGGGGGGAGAGTGAAGAAGAATGGGTTCGGATTTTTAGATGAAGAGAGGTGAAGAGAAATGTTAGTAAATAAATAATTAAATAGAATAAGAAAAGAGAGGGAGAATTTCGAAAATAATTTTGAAAAAGAGGTTAGTATTTTTGAAAATTAAAGATAAGATAAAATTAAAATTAAAATTTAAAACAATTAAAGAGAATTTTTGAAAAAGAGAGAGGTATTTTCGAAAATTAGAGAGGGAAAAGTAGTTAGGTGGTTTTGAAAAAGATAAGAAACAAACACAAAGTCAAAGAGTTAGTTGAAAAAGATATTAAAATCAAATTTGAAAAGATAAGAAGATAAGATAGATAAGATATTTTGAAATCAAATTTTGAAAAAGATAAGATAAAAAGATAAGAAGATAAGATAAAAAGATAAGATTTTTAAGAAAAAGATATTTTGAAAAAGATTTAATTTTTAAAATTAAAATTAATTACTTAACTAACAAGAAACTAAAAGATAAGATTCTAGAATTTAAAGATTGAACCTTTCTTAACAAGAAAGTAACAAACTTCAAATTTTTGAATCAATCACATTAATTGTTAGCATAATTTCGAAAATATGATATAAAGATAAGAAAAAGATTTTGAAAACAAATTGAAAAAGAATTTTTTGAATTTTTTGAAAAAGAGGAAAAATTGGAAAAGATATGATTTTTGAAAAAGATTTTGAAAAGATAAGATTTTTAAATTTTTGAAAATTTGACTTGACTTGTAAGAAACAACTAATTTTGAAAATTTTTGACTAAGTCAACTCAAATTTTCGAAAATCATGAGAAAAACAAGGAAAAGATATTTTTTTGATTTTTGAAATTTTAATTATGAGAGAGAAAAATAATTAAAATTAAAACGTCATAATTGTGTTTTTCTCTTTTCTTTTCGGATCAAAACAAGGAATGCATGCAAGAACACTATGAATGTCAAGATGAACACCAAGAACACTTTGAAGATCATGATGAACATCAAGAACATATTTTTGAAAAATTTTTGATGCAAAGAAGACATGCAAGACACCAAACTTAGAAATCTTTAATGCATGGACTCTAACAAACGAAAAATGCATATGAAAAACAACAAACAACACAAAACAAGAAAACATCAAGATCAAACAAGAAGACATGTCAAGAACAACTTTGAAGATCATGAAGAACACTATGAATGCATGGAATTTTCGAAAATAATGCATAAATTTTAAAAACATGCAATTGACACTAAACTTAAAAATTGACTCAAGACTCAAGCAATAACCACAAATATTTTTGATTTTTATGATTTTATGATTTTTTTTGTATTTTTATTATATTTTTCGAAAATAAAGTTTGGAAAAACGAAAAAGAAAAGAAAAATTTTGAAAAAGATTTTTGAAAAATGTTTGAAAAGAAAATTACCTAATCTGAGCAACAAGATGAACCGTCAGTTGTCCATACTCGAACAATCCCCGGCAACGGCACCAAACACATGATGCCAATACCATGGTTTACAACTATGTATGGTCACAACTCCGTTCAACTTAACCAGCAAGTGTACTGGGTCATCCAAGTAATACCTTACGTGAGTAAGGGTCGATCCCACAGAGATTGTTGGTATGAAGCAAGCTATGGTCACCTTGTAAATCTCAGTCAGGCGGATAATAATTGATTATGGATTAGTTCAAAAATTAATAATAAACAGAAAATAAAATAGGATAGAAATACTTATGTAGATCAATAGTGGCAATTTCAGATAGGCGTATGGAGATGCTGTGCTCCTCTTGAATCTCTACTTTCGTATTACATTCATCCAATTCTTCTTACTCCTTTCCATGGCAAGCTGTATGTAGGGCATCACCATTGTCAATGGCTACATCCCATCCTCTTAGTGAAAATGGTCCTATGCTCTGTCACAGCACTTCTAATCATCTGTCGGTTCTCAATCAGGTTGGAATAGAATCCCTTGATTCTTTTGCGTCTGTCACTAACGCCCAGCCTTCAGGAGTTTGAAGCTCGTCACAGTCATTCAATACCGGAATCCTACTCGGAATACCACAGACAAGGTTAGACTTTCCAGATTCCCGGAATCCTACTCGGAATACCACAGACAAGGTTAGACTTTCCGGATTCCCATGAATGCCGCCATCTATCTAGCTTATACCACGAAGATTCTGTTGGGGAATCTAAGAGATATGTGCCCGGCCTAAGGTAGAACAGAAGTGGTTGTCAGTCACGCGCGTTCATAGGTGAGAATGATGATGAGTGTCATGGATCATCACATTCATCAAGTTGAAGTGCAACGTATATCTTGGAATAAGAATAAAAGAGAATTGAATAGAAAATAATAGTAATTGTATTGAAACTTGAGGTGCAGCAGAGCTCCACACCCTTAATCTATGGTGTGTAGAAACTCCACCGTTGAAAATACATAAGTGAGAGGTCCAGGCATGGCTGAATGGCCAGCCCCCATGATCTGAGAACTAATCGTCCCAAGATGTCAAATACACTAGTAAAAAGTTCTATTTATAATAAACTAGCTACTATGGTTTACAGGAGTAAGTAATTGATGCATAAATCCACTTCCGGGGCCCACTTGGTGTGTGGTTGGGCTGAGCTTGATCTATCCACGAGCTGAGGCTTCTTTTGGAGTTGAACTCCGAGTTATAGCGTGTCTCTGGCGTTCAACTCCGGGTCGTGACGTGTTTCTAGCGTTTGACTCCAGACAGCAGCATGTACTTGACGTTGAGCGCCACTTTACGTCGTCAATTCCCGAATAAAGTATGGACTATTATATATTTCTGGAAAGCTCTGAATGTCTATTTTCCAACGCCGTTGAGAGCGCGCAATTTGGAGTTCTGTAGCTCCAGAAAATTCATTTTTAGTGCAGGGAGGTCAGATTCCAACAGCATCAGCAGTCCTTTTGTCAGCCTTTTTCAGAGTTTTGCTCAAGTCCCTCAATTTCAGCCAGAAATTACCTGAAATTACAGAAAAACCCACAAACTCATAGTAAAGTTTAGAAATGTGAATTTAACATAAAAACCAATGAAAACATCCCTAAAAGTAGCTTGAACTTACTAAAAACTACCTAAAAATAATGCCAAAAGCGTATAAATTATCCGCTCATCAAGAAGCTAGTGTCTTAGGTCTAGACTTAGTGCAAGAAACTACTAAGAAGATAAAGGGGATTCACCAGAAGATCCAAACAGCACAGAGCCGTCAAAAGAGCTATGCCGATAATAGACGTAGACCCTTAGAGTTTAGTGAGGGAGACCATGTCTTTCTTAAAGTAACCCCGACTACTGGAATAGGTAGAGCCCTTAAGACTAAAAAGCTTAACCCTCGATACATAGGACCTTTTCCAAATCCTTAAAAGAGTCGGTCTAGTAGCTTATCAAATAGCCCTTCCTCCACACCTGTCAAACCTTCATGATGTTTTTCATGTCTCGCAACTTAAGAAATATATTCCTAATGAGAGTCATGTTTTACAACCAGAGACAATACCATTACAAAATGATTTGACATATCAAGCATCACCAGTTTATATCGTAGAAAGAAGTGATAAGCAGCTAAGAGGCAAAATTGTTCGCTTAGTCAAAGTAGCTTGGGGACAAAGAGAAGAAGAAGAGTACACTTGGGAGTTGGAAGAGAAGATGAGAGCTGATTACCCACATCTATTCTCAGGTAACTGAAATTTTGAGGGCAAAATTTTCTTTTAGGAGGGTAGAATGTAACAACCCCAGTTTTCGAGTGAAAGTACGGAGAACACTGGAGGATCAGTAAGGGGAGAAGCTCTGATATATCATCAAGTATCTCAATCCTCATTGTCATTATGCCATCTTTAAGTTAGAACCTTTTATGAGGCAAGCTCGATAACGTAGTCACGAAGAACCTAATTTTTGAACCGTATCGGTTAGGAGTTTTGATCCGGTTTTTCGTAAATAGTCTCGGTTTGACGAACTGGACTCGATTCATGAGAGAAGAGAGATAATAGGGTAATATTACCATTATATTAGTATTAGAAGCTTCTTGAATAATATTATAAGGTTACTTGGTTAGTTTTAGTTAAAAACAGAAAATCGGTTTAATCGGGTTCACAGTTTACTGGTGCAGCTTAGCACCAGCACTCTCTGATGACTTTAGCAATTCTAAGGCCTCATTATACATGTTTTATTCTCACAATAAATATGTTACTAGTGTCATTTATGCTAGTAGCTCAGAAAATAACTTTTAGAGATGTTTTTACAAGTGTTCCGATACATCTAGTTTTAGTAGTTATACACCTGAGATATTTTAATATTATTTTAATCCACCTCTAAGCCAACCAATCACAACTCACCCTACACCCCCAAGACACTCCAAGGCTGGTCATTTACTCCCTTTTGCCCGAAAATAACAAGAGAGAAAAGAGAGAAACTTTCATGAACACTTAATCTTCACAGCTTGATTCTTCTGAACTAAAACTCAAATCAAAATTCCGATTTCACCAAAATGATCCTCTCTTCTTCCGCTACATAACCATGTAACTTATCAAGGCTGGAAATAAGGTGAGATGGCTGTTCCTTTCACCTTTCAATTCGGTTTTCAAGGAAACATGCTTAAACATGTGTTTTCTTGATGTTCTTCCTTAGAAATCATGCTTAACTTGACTTGAGGGCCAAGAAATGTAAATTTCCAGCAAGTCTAAGGTGAGATATCCCTTCCTAACGTGCTGAGAGAGATTTGGTCAGTTGAGGGTTTGTGGATTTAAAGTTGTTCTTGATGTGATTTAGGAGGAAAAAGTGCTTTAAAAACACTTCAAAGAGTAACCGGATTTGGGGCAGCAAATCAAGGTAGGGTTTGACGAATTTAATCTTGATTGATTGTGTTTGAGTTGTGTGATTATGATATGGTTTGGCTGTGTTTGAAATTGATTGTTTGTATGAGTAATTCTTGTTGAAATTTTGGTGAAAATTTGATGAAATTTAATGAAATTCAAGCCATGAATGTGTGTTCTTGTGGTTGAAAAACGAACCCTAGAGCTTAAATTGAGGTTCAATTTATGTCTAAAACATGTAGAAAAGATGGGGTTTTAGTGGCTGGAAATTTATTTTGAATTTTGGTAAAAATCGGATGCTGAAAAGACTGAAAAACGGGTAAAAACAGAGAAAGAATCTGAAGAATTTACGAAGAACATGAAGAACACTTTGAGTGTGATGAAGAACAATGAAGAACAGGTTTTAGATCTTAGAAAGGGCAAGGAAGTAAAAATTTTGGTGTTTAAGGGGTTATTTGGTAATTTCTGAAAGATAGGGTGGTTAAAGTAGATATATTAAAAGTTGTGGGTGGTAAAAAGTGAATTTTTAAAGGTTAAAGGTTAAAGTGGGATAATTTTTGAAAATTTAAAAATAAAATAATAAATAATAATAAAATATTAAATAATAATATTTAATTAAAAATAATATTTTAATAAAAATAATAAAATAATGCGAAAAAGGCAGTTTTTTGTAAAAGCTTTAGAAAGACAACTTTAAGCGCAGATCTCATAACTACCTTCATAAGACACTTAGGGAGTGGTAAAAACATATTAGTGAGGCAAAGATAAAGGAAAGAAAAAAAATTAAAGAAAAGATAAAAAACCAAAGAAAAGTCTGTAAAGCCTAAATGACAGAAACAGATAGAGATTAGTGAACGAACTAGGGCAACATAGTTAGTCCTTGAGTTGCGACTAGGGTTAGGTATTATATGAAAAGTTAAACTGTTTCAGTATAGACTTAATGAACCTATACTTGGGACAGGCTAACTATTCATACCGAAATTTACATAAGCTTTAAATACATACGTTAAACAGAGAAATCTGAAAAAAGTAAAGAGATACAGAGAAGAGAGTAATCAGAGCAGAGTAAAGAGAAAAGAGTAGTATGATAAAAAGCAGAGGACCTGTTGAAGGGTCATTTGTTGCTTAAAGCAACCCAAGAGGTGCTTGTTTGTTTATTTGTTGCATTAAGGCAACTCCAGAGTTATTTGTTTGTTCATCTGCTGTATTGAGGCAGTCAGATAAATGGTGGTGCGACCACTGAGAATGCTTTCCTGCGGTACAGATCCATATTTCATTTCTGTAAGGCAGAGGGGTTATTTCCTGCTACAGAAGTACCGTGACCACCTGTTCTATTTCTGTAGTGGCAGAGGGGTTATTTCCTGTATACAGAAGGTGTGTCGACATACATTCCTGCAGTGGCAGATGTGCTATTTCCTGTGTGCAGTGGACCCTGTGGTGGCAGAGGGGTTATTTTCTGTACACAGGGGTATAGCCAACTGGAAAGCCATACCCGTTTCAGTTGCTTCGGGTTACGTCGGGAGCGGGTAGAAACTGACAAATAAGCTCATTACCTGCACTAGGGCTAGATATGCATCATACTTGGTTGTGCATTTCCTCTGTTATGATTGTTGTTTGAATATAATCTTTCTTTGTTTGTATTCTGTTCATTGTGTCTGTGTTTTACTTTATTGTATTCTTTTATTTGTGTTCTATTTTCTGTTTGCTCTATTCTCTCTATTTCTTTATTTACTGCTTCTCTGTATTCTGCTATTAGTCTGCTAAGCAACACAGAATTAATGAACTTAACTAATAACACCGACCCTACTAAGAACTCCCCAGTTCTTACCCCTTCTCTCTCCCTTCCCCCTTCAGATGGAAGCTTGGGTACCCTTCCGTAGTTCGTTGATGACCGTTCATAAAGAGGATTCTGCTCTAGGTAGTCTTCTGAGTTTAGGGTGAATCCTGTTTTCTGTTCAAATGTATATACGGTAAGACCAGCCAATGTCTGCACCCCATTTGTACGTGAACTTTAGCCTAAATCCTGTGTACGAGACTCCTGTTGTGTGGCTACTTGATGGAGTACCAGAGAGACATCATATGGCAATGTTTGATCGTGCAGAGGAGTAGTAGGTGATATTCCACCTTTTGAGACGTTCCACCTGACTTGAGTTTTGAAGACTTAGAACGTACTTTCCCTCAGTTTAGTAGTTTAGAGGGACTAGGTGAGTATAGAGTCTAGGCTAGCCTGGGAGCCAGCTTAGGGACTTCTTGAACAGGTCAGGGCCTGGGATGTTGTATGTATATATATGTATATGGTTATTATCTAGCTATATCTAGGGGTGTTTTAACTAAAAGGCTATACTCTAATAAAGGCTGAATCACCGAATGTTGTCAACTACTTGTGATGTATGTATGTGTGGTTGTTTATAACTATTTTATCTGTTATTACTTGTGAATTGATTATGAATGATTCTGTTTGTTAATCCAAACATTTTCAAAAAAAGGTACCTCGCAAAATAACTACATTTTTAACAACGAATCTAGCTCATATAATAAATAATAGATAATAACTAGAAAGACAAGTTGGTAACGCTCAGTTTCCGGTATGATCTAGACATACTGAAAATTGGGTTGTTACAAAGAGCAAGATGATCTTACCTATGTTTGCAAGTTGGAACAAGATAGCCTCAAGGAAGCAATGGACCGGCTTCAAGAAACCATCCATCAAAAGATAGACTCATGGGACAAGCAAAACGTATACAAGGATGATTGTGAAGGAGCAACCATAGGGTGTATAGAGAATAATGCACACAAGAAGGATGATAAGTGGTTATAAGATGTAACCACGCTTTTAGGCTCAAAACTCACAAGCTTGTGTTCTTAGCTCAGAACATGATCCACAATGTATACAATTCAAGCAAGTTCTATGAAAAATTTTCACTCAAATCAATTGGGATGTCAATGCTCTATAGATAGATTCTTGGAAAATCTCATTATTTTGACTAAGCTTATTATATGTATATATGCAAAATAAGAAAATACAACTAGAATCCTAAAATGAAATGCAAAAGTGTTGGGATTAGAATTTTGTCACCCAAAAGCATCGACTGGTCGGACAACCTCCCCACACTTAAAATTTTGCACCGTCCTCAGTGCATTCAAAGATGAGCAAGGGGGTACGGCGACTGTCCGGATTGCCACCTTCAGCTGGTAGGTCAACTGGTTGCTGCGTGTTTTTTTCCCGCTTCCATTTTTGCTTAAGATGACTCATCCTAAAATTAGAATACAGGATAATAAGAAAAGTACATGCAAAAGCAAGGAAGCATATATTGTTGGAATGAGGTAAATCACTAGAATGATGTGGATGAATTAGTGTGACATTTATGAGAAATAGGTGTGTGAGTTCCAAGTTGTGCGCGGTTTAGAACATACACTAACATGAAAAGTGGTGTCACAAAAGAAGTATGCACTTCACTCATTCTAGTGTGCTTGAGATGCTCTAGACTTGTGGGTCAAAACTACCCAACAAGCAATAAAGAAGCATAAAAGCATTCAAGCTAAAAATACAATGCATTAAGATAAATGCACAACATCCATCAAGAGATTGCCTAATCAAAGAAAAGGATTCAAATCACATGGTGGCCAAATCTTGCAATTCAAAAGAATTAAAAGCTTGAAGGCAGTGTCATTCACTTAGTCTTCACAAAAGTTAAGTATTAGAAACTCAAAACCAAGTAATGAATTGTAACCTCAATAAGAAAATCCAACAATGAATATCCAAAACAATTATACTAGAATAACATTCAATTAATAATAAGCAGCAATAGATATAGTAAACAAAATCAATAATCCAACACTTATAATAAAAAAGAGAAAATGAAATGGAAATTAAACTAATTAGCTAACTAACTAAAAAAATTGGTTACAAATGGTGTCTGGTAGTGTTGGACGAGGGATAGGAGAAGAGAAGAAGAAAGGAGAAGGAAAGAAAATGAAAGAAGATGATGAGGGAAGGCAATCGACGTGTACGCGTCGATTGATGCGTGCGCGTGGTTGGGTGAAATGGCATCGACGCGTACGCGTGGTTGACTTGTACCTTAGGCACAATTTTCGTGCGATGTAGGCACAACTCTCGGGTGGATGTATGGAGGGGTGAAACTTCTGGATCCACGCGTACGCGTGAGTGACGTGTACATGTGGATGGTCGAAAATGCTTGGGGCACGCGTACGCGTGGGTTATGCGTACGCGTGGGTTGGTGCTATGTTTTTCAAAATTTTTCAAGTTCTTGCACCCAACCAAGCATTCCAACAAACTCAACAAACTCAATAAAACATGAAATTGAACTAGTTACCAATATTTACAAAAGAGAAAATGAAAAGATTTTACCATAGTGAGGTGTCTCCCACCTAGCACTTTTATTTATTGTCCTTAAGTTGGACTTATGGGGAGCTCCTCATCAAGGTGGCTTGTGCTTGTACTCATCCTTGAACATCCACCAATGCTTGGACTTCCAATAAGCTCCATTATTCAAAATTGATGCTACCAAGCCTTGATAGAGTTTCGCACAAGCTTTGAGCTCCCAAAAGTGATCCTCATGTATTCCCGGATCCCATATCTTGTTTCTACACCCATCTTTGAATTGATCATCATTATTCCCATTGGGTGGCAAGCAAGATGAATTCTCAATGAAGTGGCCAAACATCCTTCTAGACCCAACTAATTGAGCACTAGTCCAACCCTTGTATTTAACCCTTGAAGTATCAACCATAATGAGCCTTGATTTGCAATGCCAACCACGAAACATCCTTCTCTTGCGCTTCATCCCACAAAGTTCCCTAAGTTGACCATCCATTTCAAGCAAGTTATATTCGAGTGGGACAATAAAGCTAATAGAAGTGAATTTCCCCAACTCAAATGTAGAAGTAGATGATAACCTAGGCAAAGAAGCTTCCAAGGATCTTGACAAAGCGTATCCCGTCCTTCTTTTTCTAAGGACCTCCACCTCCTCACAAGATATCTTAATTTCAATCCTTTGTTCATCAATTTTATCTAACCTTGTCCCTTACTTAAATCATAAATGGGAGGATGAGAAAAATCTACCTCCACATTTCTTTTAATTTCACCAGGAGAAGGTTGTTCAAGTTCAAAGAATTCTTCGCTACTAGGATTTGATGCTCGCTCTTCATTACCATGGAAACTCAATTCTTGCTCTATCTCATCCAATTCTTCATATGGAATAAGCCTTGGGGGTTGTGCACGTTCACCCTTAGCATCAAATTCAATCATCTTGGAGGAGTTTTCTTCAACTCTAGGTTCTCATGGAGGTTCCGCATCTTCTAAGTCTTCAACCACTTCTTCTTTTTCTTCAACAATTATAGCTTCCTCCAATTGTTTTAATACAAAGCAACATTCCTTATTTTCCACCGAAATTTCCAATCGCTCCTTCATGCAAGGCTCTTCATTTGATTCTCCACATGTGGCCATGGGAGTACATTGAGGGTTCAAGCATTGGGAGGCTAATCAGTTTATCACCTCTTCCAAGGCGACCGTGAAACCTAGTACCTCCCTTTGCATTTTTTCTTGCCCTTGACGTATCAAAGTGAGATAGTCATCCATTAAAGTTTGGGGTAGATAGAAGGGTTCATTATTTTGGAGAAAGGGTTCATAATAGGAAGGTGGTTCTTCTTGATAGGTATGTGGCGGTGCAACACTCTCCATATTTTCCACTTGTTGCAGTATGCAATGAAGTACAATCGGTCCATCCCTCAGGCTCACGAGGACAAATCGCTTTGATACTACTAAATGTAACACCCCGTTACCCTAAGCCTTACCTCTAGCCGTAAAGCAAAGGATAACAAGGTGCCACGACAGTTCTAAAGCTTATAGTACATAATATATATATATATATATATATCCAAGAATTTATATAACTAAAAGCTCGATGAAGGAATAAAGCTTAAAGTCGCATATTGCAGAATTATATACATGAAGCGTTCGCACACGGTAACTAAACGCATTCGGCACGCAAGGATACAAAACAAAATATATACAACCTTACAATAAAGCTCCAAGATACAAGGTAGTAATTAATAGATCAATAAGGTAAATATATATATATATACACACACACAAAAGAAGACTAGCCACTACCTGCGGAGTTTAGGGCGACTAGCTCAAATAGACTACGACATAGCTTTGAAGTTTAAAACAGCTTATACAACCTATCTCTCAGATTAGAAATAAAGCCTCTATGGCAACAAAGATAAATATACAAAGATATGTGAGAGCAATCTGCCTTTAGAATTAGGAATGGTATTACTTGGGAGTGAACTGGTTGGTCTTTCAATTACTGCTTGCTTGGACAGTTGTCCAATCTGCCTTTCTAAGTTTCTCATTAAGGCTTCATGGTTCTTGCTCGTTATCTCCTGATGCTTCATCATCTTTTCCATTAGTATCTCCAAGTTAGAGATCCTTTAGGACTCTAGGGGTGGTTGTGGTTGGTTGTAAGATGTGGTTGAGGGTGGATGATAGTTATTTTGGTTAGCGGATGAATTGTTGGGTGGATAATGGTTGGGTTGAGGTTGGTTGTTTTGTGGTTTTCTGTACTGGTTTTGGTTAGTGTTTTGATGGTTTTGGTGATTTGTGTTTCTGGAGTTATTTTGGTTTGAATTTCTTTGCCATGGTTACTGGTTTTGATTGTCTCCCCATCTCAGGATTGGGTTGTTCCTCCAGGAAGAGTTGTAAGTATCTCCATGAAAGTCATTTGATCCAAAACCTTGGTTGTGCACATATTGAACTTGTTCCAACAGCTGATCTTCTTGGTTTTCTTCATTTTGCCCCCATGTGGGGGATGGTTGACTTGTATTCACTGCTGCAACTTAAGAGGCCATCAATCCTCTTGGCCATCATCTCCATTTGCTGTTGGATTTGTTGGTGTATCACCTTGTTTTGAGCTAAGATGGTGTCCACACCTTCCAGCTCCAATACACCCTTCCTTTGGGCTGGTTGGCGTTGCCTTTGATGACCATAGAAGTATTGGTTGTTTGTTACAGTGTCAATGAGGTTCTAAGCCTCCTCAGCTGTCTTCATGAGTTGTAGTGACCCTCCTGCTGAGTAGTCAAGTGCCTCTTGAGCTCTCAATGTTAGTCCTTCATAGAAGTTTTGAAGTTTATCCCATTCATTGAACATCTCTGGTGGACACTTCCTGAGTAATGCTTTGTATCTCTCCCATGCCTCGTATAATGACTCTCCATCCATCTGGGTGAATGTTTGGACCTCTGTTTTGAGTCTGATGATCCTTTGGGGAGGATAGAATTTGGCTAAGAACTTGTTCACTAGATCTTCCCAATTGTTGATGCTTTCTCTTGGAAATGTCTCTAACCATTAAGTAGCTTTGTCTCTTCGAGCAAATGGAAACAACTGATGCACGGAAACTTGTCTCTCAACAAATTTCCCTTCAGCAAGTATACCGAATTATCGTCAAGTAAAAACTCACAATAGAGTGAGGTCGAATCCCACAGGGATTGATTGGTCAAGCAACTTTAGTTAGAAGAATGTGCTAGTTGAGCTAAACAGAAATTGAGTTGAGAATTGCAGAAAATTAAATGGCAGGAAAGTAAAGTGTAGAAAGTAAATTGCAGAATCTTAAATAGGGATTTGGGGAAATGAGCATGAAGATAAATGGCAGAAAGTAAAGAGAATGGGTAAGATCAGAAATGGGAGATTCATTGGGCTTAGAAGATGTTGCATTCTCCGGATCAAGTTCATTCTCATCTCTTCCTCAATCAATGCATTCATTGATCTCCTTGGCAATCTTAGGTGATTAGATTCCAATTCCTTGGCAACCCAATCTCTCTAAGCTTGAACAATTGCCCAATTCCTTGATTTAATTGCTCATGGGAAGAGATGAAGTATGGTCACTGATTATACCACATGTATTTCCAAATCAAAGTGTTGGGAGGATTACATGTTACTATATCCGTCCAAACCCCAATTTGGTCCAACATGAGAAAACATTTCTAGCATGATCTCATCATCCCTTTTCCAAGGCTCAGAGGAGATCCAATTATGGAGAGTTTCTTTTCCAAGACAACTAACCAATTGAATTAAGATCGAAAGCTTTCTAGTAAATCAAGAGAAAAGAAAGAGGAAAAAGAATGAAAACTACAATTGATCCATCAAATTACAACAGAGCTCCCTAACCCAATGAAAGGGGATTTAGTTGTTCATAACTCTGGAAATGGAAAATGGTAGAGGAGAGTACATTCTAAACAAACTAGAAAGTGCAGAAAAGTAAATATACAGAGTGTAGTTCTCCAAAATTGCCAAGCTCCTTTTCTAGTTCAAAACTACTCCTATATATACTACTTTTCTTGATCTTCTAGTTAGTTCTTCAAGTCTTGGATATGGGCCTTTGATCTTCAGTTGAAGCAGTTACAATCTTCAGTGGGCTCAGCTTTGTTTGCAGAAAAGTGTGAGTTAGGCATGGACATTAGTTAGGACGTTAGTGGCGTTAACGTTAAGTGAAAATATGGGTTCGAGAACGTTAATGACGATCACCTTTTTCACTAACGTTCCAAACCAAAATGATCCACGTTAACTTCAACGTTAGTGGCACTAACGTGACCACTAACGTTGCCTCTTAGTCCTTCACAAACGTTATTGGCATTCACCTTTTTCCAATAACGTTGCTTTTTGCCTCTTTTCCCCACTTTAGAGTTCACGTTAGTATAATAGTCGTGACCCTTAACGCGGGCATGCCTAAGCTTCACGAGTGTTATGACACTTACCTTTGTCACTAACACTCCAAACGCCCCTCCTTCCCACGTTAGAGTTCACGTTAATTGGATTAATGTGACCACTAACGTGGTGGTGATTCCCATCTCCAACGTTAGTGACAAAGGTGAGTGTCACTAACGTTGGCCTATCATGCTTAGTGATAAACCACTATTTTATGGTTCATCTTGTACTTAATTGAGTGGATTTTATCAACTCTTTACCCACTTATTCATACTATTTGCATGGTTTTACATTTGCCTTCCTAATTATGTGCTTTGATTGAAAACATGCTTCTTTGGCCTTAAGTTCCCTATGTTTAATCCTCTCTTATTACCATTGGATGCCTTGATATGTGTGTTAAGTGTTTTCAGATATTATAGGGCAGGAATGGCTCAGAGGATGGAAAGGAAGAATGCAAAAATGGAAGGAATACAAGAAGTTGGAGAAACTGCTACGCTGTCCAGCCTGACCTCTTCGCACTCAAATGGCTATAACTTTAGCTATAGAGGTCCAAACGACACGGTTCCAGTTGCGTTGGAAAGCTAATGTCCGGGGCTTCAATTTGATATATATATGCCATAGTTTCCCTGACGCTAGGCGATGCGAACACGTGATCCACGTGGACGCGTCGCATCTGCGAACTTCAATCCGCGCGGCCGCGTGGGCGACGCCTTCGCGTCGCTTGGTCGCGACCTGTACGGACCAGAAAGCGTTGGAAGTGACTTCTGGGCTGTTTCTGACCCAGTTTTCGGCCCAGAGAATACAGATTAGAGGATATAAAGTGGGGGAATGCATCCATTCATGATCATGCTCTCATAATTCACTTTTCATGTTTTAGATGTAGTTTTTAGAGAGAGAGGTTCTCTCCTCTCTCTTAGGATTTAGGTAGGGTTTTTAGAAATTAGGATTTAGGACTTCTCTTAGTTTTAGGAGTAACTCTCGATCCCAGGTTCAATATTCCTTTTACTATTTAATTTCTCTTCTATTTTTGTTTACTCTGAAGCTTTTATTGTGTTTGATTGATGTTGCCCAATTGGCTGTTGATATTGTCCATGTTAGAATTGATATTTTTATTTAATGATATTTGAGGTATTTCAGTTTATGATTGTTCATTTTTATTATCCCCAATTTGAAGACAATTTTTATTCCAGCAGATTTAATTTCTTTTCCTTTTGGTCTTGGTTGAGAAATCAGTAACTCAGGAGTTATCTTAGCTTAACATAATTGATAACTGTTATCTTTGCTAATTGGACTGAACTTCAATAATCCCAACCTTTTCTTAGGAAATAAATAGGATTCGAAGGTCAACTAATTTATCCCTTGACTTCCCTTTGCTTTAGCAAAGGTTAACTAAGTGGAATTAAGATTCAACTTTCATTATTATTGTTAAGAATAACAAAGTCTGGACTTCCAATTTCTCATACCTTGCCAAAGGTTTTCTTTACAGTATTTATTTAATTTAATTGTCATTTAAATTATTTGCCATATTTATTCCTCATTCTCAAAACCCCAATTTTACCTTTTTCATAGCCAATAATAAGAACATACCTTCCTGCAATTCCTTGAGAAGAAGATCTGAGGTTTAAATACTCGGTTATCAATTTTAAAAGGGGTTTGTTACTTGTGACAACCAAAACATTTGTATGAAGGGATTTCTGTTGGATTAGAATCTATATCTACAACGCGACTATTTTTATAAAATTCTTTACTAGCAAAAATCCCAACGTCAAAATGGCGCCGTTGCCGGGGAATTGCAAACGTGTGCCTTATTATTGGTTATTGTAAATATTTATTTAAAAATATATGTATATATATATATATGTATATATATATATTTTTTTTCTTTTACTTGTTTATTTGTTTTCTCTCTTCTCCCTTATTTCTGATAACTGCTATGAATTCTCACCCCTCTCGCTTTGAGTTTAGTTCTAACTTTGTTGAAGGAAATAGAAACCATAGCAGGAATATGCATCAAGGTCAGACTAATCAAGGATGGATGGAGTCAAGAGGATCTAATCAACCCTTTAGGCAATAACACCCTCCAAGATATCATGGACAACGACCATTCTACAATGCATACTGATGATTGGATTTTTAACGGTTTAGAATTTCACAAATGAATTCTCGTTGCAAGTATAGTTTCTAAACCAATCAATAATCCTTTCACACAAAAATTTGTTTGTCACTAGTACAAACCCCTAAAATTTATACACCGAAGTATTGAAACCTCGGGTCGTTCTCCCTAGGACTTACAATAAAGTGTTTTGTTATTGGTTGTGAGTTATTTTGGGGTTTTGATAAGAAGCATGAAAGATAAATGGCAAGAAAGTAAACTAAGGCCTAAAAAGGTCTTGGCAAGGGTTGGTGGTCAAGGATCTCTATCCTAATCACTAACCACGATATGAGAATTGGCAAGGATTAATCTCATTAAATCATCCTCTAACTAGTAGTAAAGGAAAGTCAAATGAGCTATATCAATCCTAGTCCATAAGTCCTAACTCTCCACTAATTGGATTAATGAAGGCTAGAGTCAATGGATCCCAATCATCAATTACTTGGACATTAGTAACTCAAGAGGTCCTAAGTTACCTTTCCAAGCCAAGAGTATAAAATTCTACTCTAAAATCCAACCAAGCATTTCATCAAACACTTGGAGGGTAATGAAAGAGAGCATTTTTATTTGTAAGAATAAAAGGAATCAACAACTAACAATTACAAAGAATTAACAAAACGACAATCAACAACATCACAATGACATGAATTATCTCAAATTGCATTATTAAAAGAAAACAAAAGAACAAAAATATCTCAATTACAAAACCTAGAAACAAAATAAGAGAAATTACAACAAGAGGATAGGGATAGAAAAAAGAACCAAAGTGTAGCAATCATCAATTGAAGGTAGAAGTAGAAGGAGACTTGAATTAAACCTAGAACTATGAGATCCTAATCTAACCCTAATTCCTAATCCTAATTCTAGAGAGAAGTGAGAGCTTCTCTTTAAAAACTACTTCTAAATACTAAACTATGACTAATGATCAAAAGTATGTTGATTCCTCTTCAATACTTGGCTTAAATAGCATCAGAAATGAGTTGGATTGGGCCCACAAGGCTTCTAAAATCGCTGGCCACGTGTTGCATTAAGTGGGTTATGTGCCACCATCGGCGCGTCCGCATACCGTGCGTGTGCGTGCCCCTATGCGCGATGCAACTATGGCAAATATTATATCGTTTCGAAGCCCCGGATGTTAGCTTTCCAACCCAACTGAAACCGCATCATTTGAACCTCTGTAGCTCAAGTTATAGTCAATTAAGTGCAAAGAGGTCAGGCTTGACAGCTTTTTGGTTCCATCATTTCTTCATGAGTTCTCCAACTTTACATGCTTTTTTCTTCATTCCCTTGATCCAATCTTTGCCTCCTAAATCTGAAATCACTTAACAAACATATCAAGGCATCTAATAGAATCAAGGTGAATTAAATTTAGCTATTTTAAGTCCTAAAAAGCATGTTTTCACTCTTAAGCACAATTAAAGGAGAGTATACAAAACCATGCTATTTCATTACATAAATGTGGGTAAAAGGTTATAAAATCCCCTAAATCAAGCATAAGATAAGCCCTACAAATGGGGTTTATCAACCTCCCCACACTTAAACCAAGCATGTCCTCATGCTTAAGCTAAGAGAAAGCAAAGGGCATCAACATTTATTCAGTGTAATCTATCTATATGCATCCTATCTACATGAATGCAACTAGATGCAAAATGATTCTACCTACTTGGTTAAAAATAAATTAATCCTCCAAGAGCATGTATAAATGGGTAGGGCTAAGGTCATATGACGATTCATGAATCCTACCAATTTTAGTATAAAAATTGAGGTTCAAGTAGACTTGCAAGAAGGGCGCTCATGAAAGCCGGGAATCAAGGAGTCGAGCATCGAACCCTCACCGGAAGTGTTTGCACTCTAGTCGCTCAAGTGTGTAGGGTCAATTCTCTCAATTCTCCTCTAATCATGCTTTCCAAAATTTGTTTTTCATCTAACAATCAACAATTATTTCATGCATGCATACAATTATCATGAGGTCTTATTCTTTGGTTGTAATGGGGCTAGGGTCAAGGTAGGATTGTCTATGGTTAAGTGGACTAAATATTTGAATCTTTGATTAACCTAGACTTTCCAACCTAACCTATATAATGACCTGATACAATTAAAAGCTAACCTAACTACCCATAATTCTCACTTTTTCACATACTCATGCATTTTCTTTTTCATTTCAAAATACTTATGCATTGACTCTTATTGGACTTCACTTTGGGGCATTTTGTCCCCTCTTTATTTCTTTCTTTTTCTTCTTTTTCTTTCTTTTTCTATATTTTTTTCTTTTCTTTTCCATATTATTTTTCTTTTTCTTTTGTTTTTCTCATTTTTTTCTTTCTATATACAAGAGCATCAATGCATAAGGTCTATACATTTGATCAATACATGAGCATGTACCCAATTCCCAATATTTTCAATAAAAATACAAAACTACCATTTTATTCACCCAATGTCCCAAGGTTCCCACACTTGAATGATACTCAAACACACTAGCCTAAGCTAATCAAAGATCCAAATAAGGACTTTTATTATTTTCCGCTTTAAGGCTTGTAATGTGCTAAATTAAGAACAAAGTGGGTTAATCGTAGGCTCAAATTTGGATAACAAAGGAAGATAGAAGGTAAGGCCATTTGGGTAAGTGAGCTAATGAAGTGATGGCCTCAATCATATAAATGCATGAATACACAGAATAATGGACATAAAGAATCAAACAAATCAAAGATTACAATCATAGAAAGAGAATAATGCACACAAGAAGGATGATAGGTGGTTATAAGATGTAACCATGCAATTAGGCTCAAAACTCACATGCTTGTGTGTTCTTAGCTCAAAAACCATGTTCCAAAATACATTCTTTCAAGCAAGTTCCACAAAGTATTTTTTTTTTCAAATTGGTAGGGTGCCCTAAAACAGTTTCTTAGAAAGGAAATCATCACCCTAACCAGGTAGTCCTAACAAAAAAGAAGTGGTAAAAATATGTACAAATTCTAACTAACATGCAACCTATCATGCAATGCAATAGCTACTCTAGCAAAGAAAATAAAAATTTGGTGTTGAAAAGGAAATTGTTACCTATGGAGATCGGTCGGACGACCTCCCCACACTTGAAGATTGCACCGTCCTCGGTGCATGCAAAGAAGAGCAAGGTGGATGGGTTGCTACAATTGATGAGCTTCTTCACAAGGTTGTGCGGAGGACTTGTTTGTTGCCCCATTTAGAAACTTTTCCTTTTCCCTTTCTGGTGGCCAACCTAAAAGGAAAGAAAAGGAAAGAAAATTAAGCCTATAACAAAGATATCAAAGCAATTAGAACATAGGCGGGGGCTAATGCCAAATAAGAGTATGATTCCCTACTACATGTTAGCTAAGCATGTGAGTAAGAAAATAATATGGGCTAATGGCATATCAACAAAATCAAACAAGTCAAGAGGCACCAAAATAATGCAAGAAATTCTCAATAATTGAATAGAAAAATGCAACACCATTATTAAAATGAGAAACTTTTAGAAAATAAAATGAGAACAAGGCAGAAAAATAAAACTAGAATGCAATAAATGAAAAGAAGCAAATGCACTAAAAGAAAATGGAGGAAAAGAAAAAAAGAAAATTGTTTTTTTTAGTATTTTATTTATTTATTTATTATTATTATTATTTATTATTTTTTTTTATTAAAAGAGAAAAAATTTCTCCAAGAGAGGAAGAAGAAAGAATAAAAAAGAAAAGAAAAAAGAAGAAAGAAAGAAGAAGAAAAGAAGAAAGAAGGAGAAAGGAGGAAGGAGAAAAGCAGGGAGCAAATCCGCACGCGCGCACAATGCGCTTACGCGTGGATGCAGCAGGGACAATCCGCGCGCGCGCAGCGCGCTTACCCGCGGATGAGATTGTGCTCCCAGCACAGTACTAGCACAAAGCGCGCACAACTCTCTGGTTTTTGTACTAGAAGTTGCGGAAGTGCAATCCGCGCGCGGGCACAGCGTGCTAGCGCCGATGCCCTTTTTTTTTTCTTTATTAAATTTTTTCCCAAAAAGCAGAAAAAATGGCCCAAGAGCTCCCTATAATGTCTAAAACTCTTCTTTATTCAATCAAATATCAAACAATTCACAAAAATGCAATTTGATTTTAGGATTTATTCATCTACTACTAATGAATACAACATACTAACAACCAATCTTTACAAACAAATCAATATGAAATGAAAATCTACCTACAATGGCAACTCAAATCACTTATTAAACAAAACTAAAAGAGGATGGAAAGCGTTTACCATGGTGGGGTGTTGATGAGCGGATAATTTATACGCTTTTTGGCATTGTTTTTAGTATGTTTTTAGTATATTTTAGTTAGCTTTTGTTATATTTTTATTAGTTTTTAGTTAAAATTCATTTTTCTAGGCTTTACTATGAGTTTGTGTGTTTTTCTGTGATTTCAGGTATTTTTTGGCTGAAATTGAGGGACCTGAGCAAAAATCTGATTCAGAGGCTGAAAAGGACTGCAGATGCTGTTGGATTCTGACCTCCCTGCACTCGAAGTGGATTTTCTGGAGTTACAGAAGCCCAATTGGCACGCTCTCAATTGCGTTGGAAAGTAGACATCCTGGGCTTTCCAGCAATGTATAATAGTCTATACTTTTTTCGAGATTTGATGGCCCAAACCGGCATTGCAAATCAGCTTCAGAATTCCTAGCGTTTAATGCCGGAACTGGCACAAAAATTGGAGTTAAACGCCCAAACTGGCATAAAAGCTGGCGTTTAACTCCAGAAAAAGTCTCTACACATGAAAGCCTCAATGCTCAGCTGAAGCACATGCCAAGTGGACCCCGGAAGTTGATTTTTACGTCATTTACTCATTTCTGTATACCCTAGGTTACTAGTTCACTATTAATAGGACCTTTTGATATTGTATCTGTACCTCATGACACAATACACGTTTCATATTGTATCTTCTACGACATGAGTCTCTAAACCCCATGGTTGGGGGTTAGGAACTCTGCTGTGTCTTGATGGATTAATGCAATTACTACTGTTTTTCATTCAATCATGCTTGCTTCGATTCCAAGATATCACTTGTTCCTCAATTTGATGAATGTGATGATCCGTGACACTCATCATCATTCTCACCTATGAACGTGTGCCTGACAACCACCTCCGTTCTACTTTAGATTGAGTGACTATCTCGTGGATTCCTTAATCAAAATCTTTGTGGTATAAGCTAGAATTGATGGCGGCATTCAAGAGAATCCGGAAGGTCTAAACCTTGTCTGTGGTATTCTGAGTAGGATTCAAGGATTGAATGACTGTGACAAGCTTCAAACTCGCGATTGTGGGGCTTTAGTGACAGACGCAAAAGAATCATTGGATTCTATTCTGACATGATCGAGAACCGACAGCTGAATAGCCGTGCTGTGATAGAGCGCGTTGAACATTTTCACTGAGAGGATGGGAGGTAGCCACTGACAACGGTGAAACCCTACATACAACTTGCCATGGAAGAAGCCTTGCGTGCATGAAGAAGAAGACAGTAGGAAAGCAAAGATTCAGAAGATAGAGCATCTCCAAAACCTCAACCTGTTCTCTATTACTGCAAAACAAGTACTTATTTCATGTTCTTTTACTTTTCACAGTCAACCCTGATAATTATTGATATCCTGACTAAGAGTTACAAGATAACCATAGCTTGCTTCAAGCCGACAATCTCCGTGGGATCGACCCTTACTCACGTAAGGTATTACTTGGACGACCCAGTGCACTTGCTGGTTAGTTGTGTGGAATTGCAAAAGTGTGATTGCAATTTCGTGCACCAAGTTTTTGGCGCCATTGTTGGGGATTGTTCGAGTTCAGACAACTGACGATTTATCTTGTTGCTTAGATTAGGACTGTTTTATTTTTGTTGGTTTAGAGTCTTTTATTTGTAGTTTCATACTTTAAGTTTGGTGTCAATTGCATGCTTTTGTTTTCTTTTATTTTTTCGAATTTGCATGTCCTTAGTCCTTTCTTGATCCTTAAAAATTTTAAGTTTGGTGTCATTTTGTCGTTTTTCTCTTTCCGCATCTCAAAAATTAAATCTTTTTCAAAATAATTTTCAATCATATCTTTTCAATTGCTAATTCCAAAATCTTTTTTTATTAACTAATTGATTTAGTTTTCAATTTGTTTTGATTTTATTTTTTTTTAGTTTTTGAAATTTTATTTTATTTTATTTTAAATTTTTCGGTCACCTTTAATAAAAAAAAAATTTACTTTACTTGTGAATCCATATCATATTCTCTTTCTCCATCATGGATCTAAGTGGAATTGAGCAGTCCAGAAGGACTCTGGGGTCATATGCTAACCCCATTACAGCTGCATATGGGAGTAGCATCTGTATACCTCCCATTAAAGCAAGCAGCTTTGAGCTAAATCCTCAACTCATTATCATGGTGCAGCAAAATTGCTAGTATTACGGTCTTCCACAGGAAGAACCTACTGAGTTTCTGGCACAATTATTACAAATTACTGACACAGTACGTGATAAAGAGGTAGATCATAATGTCTACAGGTTATTACTGTTTCCATTTGCTGTAAAAGATCAAGCTAAGAGGTGGTTGAATAACCAACCCACAGCAAGCATAAAAACATGGAGACAGTTATCAGACAAATTCCTAAATCAATTTTACCCTCCAAAAAGGATGACACAGCTAAGGCTGGACATCCAAGGCTTTAAACAAGAGGATAATGAATCCCTTTATAATGCCTGGGAGAGGTATAGAGGTATGCTAAGAAAATGCCCCTCTGAAATGTTTTCAGAGTGGGTACAGTTAGACATCTTCTATTATGGGCTTACAAAAAAAGCACAGATGTCTCTAGACCACTGATAAACGAAATTTTAGCATGTCAATTTAGAATTCAATGATGAATATGATCGTGAGTATAGTCTAACCGACACTTAAACTTCGCATCAAACAATCCCACAATCTATAACCGAGAGTACTAGTCTCCCGAGTCGTCCTCCCTTGGAATTGCTAGAGAATGCATCTTATTGATTAGGAAGCCTTGTTATGATTCTTTGAAGGTTTAGCAAAATAGATGACAAACAATCAATCTTTAGAAAGCTTGGCCTAGGGTTGGCATTAGGAATTCTATCCTTATAGTTCCTTCAATGATGATAACAATTAGGTTTTGCTTCATTTAGTTAACCCCTAGGTATAGAGGAAAGTCAAATGAGAGTAACTAACTTGAGTCACAAGTCCTAGTTTTACCTTAGGGAAATCTAGCTTTAGTGCACTCCAAGTCAATTAGCAATTTCTAATTCCAAATCAACAATTGACATAAACTATTCAACTCTTTCTAATGGTCCAAACCCTATGCCAAGTAAGAAACTTTTACTCCATAACTAGTGTTGGCATTTTATCAAACAATTGATGAGCAAGGATGAAAGGCATAGTAAAAATGAGAAGAAAGTAGAATTGAAAGTGCTGCAACACAAGGAACTAACAACAATTAACCAAGAATAACAATGGAAATGAACTTCTCAAGAAATTGATAGAATCCAAAACTACAAAGTTGAATCTAGGATCTATTGAGAATTGAGCAATTACAAGCACTAATTGAGATTAGAGAAGAAGATCTATAACATGAACAAAGTAAATTGAGAATTGCAATAGATCTCACCAAAGAGTGATTGAGAATTCAGAAATGGAAGAAGATGAACTCTAATGAGAGCTTGGAATCTCTCTCTACCCCCCAAGAGTGTAACTACCAATAGCAAAAAATCTAGAACCATCTAAAAATGAGCAAAACGTCCCTCAACCCTTCAACCCCTGGTCTTCTTAAGCTCTTCCCGCCAAGGCACTTCCCCAAGATGAGATCTCCCACTGTCTCCACACCCAGATCACGTGACTTCTAAAAAAACAATCATATTCGAGCATCGGCGCGCACGCACAAAGCACGCGTGCGCGCCACTGGGGCATCTTGCAATGCGAGCGGAGGCGCAACGTATGCGTGCACGCCCATGGAGATTAGGGCCTAGCCACTACACATGTCGGCTCGTGGCTTGGCTTCTGGCTTTGACTTCTAGCGGCGCAATCCACGCAGGCGCGCCAAGTGCGCGCACGCGCCCTTGCTGAAGTTCCCAAAACTCAATTTCTCATGCTCCTTTCCTTCGCGCCCATTCTCCTTCTCTCTTCCGGTTCATCCCTGTCCTATATCCTGAAACCACTTAACACACAGGTCACGGCATCGAATGGTACCAAGATGAGATTAGAAATGTATCTAATTTAATGCAAAATAAGCATGTTTTCATTCATGAGGCAAAAATTAGGAAAGGAACACAAAGTCTTGTATTTTCATGTGAAAAGTGTGTGGAATCATTGATAAAACTCCTGAAATCAATACAAGATAAACCCTCAAAATGGGATTTATCAACCTCCCTACACTTAGATTTGAGGTATGCATCGTCGCACTATTTGGTCCGCTCCACATCTCCACAAATAGGGATCGTCCCAAACATAGTATTTGGATTCGCTTTTCAGCTTATCCTTTTGATGTTTGTTGAGATTGGGAGGGAAGGTGCGTGAAACCAAGTAGTTTGCTATTGGGGCATACCAAGGAACTACTTTTGAGATTGCGTGCAAACCGTCTAGAGGAAAGGAGTCATTGATAGGAGTGGTGTCGCCTTTTGTGTGTTCGAGGCGACTTAGATGGTTTGCCACTAAGTTTTGGGAACCACTCATATCCTTGATCTCCAAATCAAATTCTTGTAACAAAAGCACCCATCGAATTAATCTCGGTTTTGATTCCTTTTTGGCCAACAAGTACTTTAATGCCGTGTGATCCGAGTACACTACTACCTTGGAACCAAGAAGATAGGCTCGGAACTTGTCCAAAGCAAAAACAATAGCTAAGAGTTCTTTTCGGTGGTAGTGTAGTTGGATTGGGCTCCATCTAGTGTTTTGGAAGCATAGGCTATGACATAGGGAATCTTACCTTCGCGTTGTGCTAACGCGGCTCCTATCGCATAATTCGAGGCATCGCACATGATTTCAAATGGTTAAGTCCAATTCGGTCCTCGCACAATAGGAGCTTGTGTCAATGCCACTTTAAGTTTGTCATATGCTTCCACACATTCCTTGCTCAGCTCAAATTTAGTGTCCTTTTGTAGTAGTCGAGAGAGAGGTAAGGCCACCTTGCTAAAGTCTTTGATGAATCTCCGGTAGAATCCTGCATGTCCAAGAAAAGAGCGGACTTCCCTCTCGGACGAGGGGTAAGGTAGACTAGATATGACATTTATTTTTGCCGGATCTATGGAGATGCCTTATTTTGAAACTATGTGTCCCAAAACAATGCCTTGTTTGACCATGAAATGACATTTTTCAAAATTTAAGACAAGGTTTGTTTTGGTGCATCTCTCTAAGACTTTTTCAAGGTTACCTAAGCAATGATCAAACGAATCACCGTACACACTAAAGTCGTCCATGAAAACTTCCATGCATTGTTCTAGAAAGTCCGCAAATACGCTCATCATACATCTTTGAAACGTTGCCGGTGCATTGCATAGACCAAATGGCATACGCTTGTAAGCATACGTTCCAAAGGGACAAGTAAATGTAGTTTTTTCTTGGTCCTCTAGAGCAATGTGTATTTGGAAGTATCCGGAGTAACCATCAAGAAAGCAATAATAAGATTTACCGGCTAGTCGATCAAGCATTTGATCAATAAATGGTAGTGGAAAGTGATCTTTTCTTGTGGCCGCATTCAATCTTCGGTAGTCTATGCATACTCTCCAAGAATTTTGCACTCTTGTTGCTATGAGTTCACCACGTTCATTTTTGATTGTGGTCACCCCGGATTTCTTTGGCACCACTTGGACCGAGCTTACCCACTCGCTATCCGAGATAGGATAGATGATGTCCACTTCAAGTAGCTGAGTGACCTCTTTTTTCACAACCTCAAGAATGGTTGGATTAAGTCTCCTTTGAGGTTGTCGGACCGGTCTTGCTCCTTTTTCAAGAAATATGCGGTTCTCGCATACTTGGGGGCTTATTCCCACTAGATCCGCCAAACTCCACCCGATTGCCCTTTTATTTTTCCTCAAGACATCTAGCAACTTTTCTTCTTGTTCAGGAGTTAGCTCTTTTGCGATTATCACGGGCAGCTTTTGGGCTTCATCAAGATATGAGTACTTTAGGTGGGGTGGTAGTGGCTTCAATTCCATCTTTTTGTCATTATTTGAGGTTTGAGTTTCCGGATGGTTTGTATGGTGTGTGGTGTTTAATTTGCTTGGATCTTCATTTGCTTCTTCAATCATGTACTTCTCATCTAACTTTGCAAGGTGCACTTCGGCAACAATGTTGTCAATTGGGTCACACCGGAATAGAGAATGATTCTCCGGTGGATGCTTCATTGCTTCTTCTAGGATAAAACTTACGACTCTCCCATCTATCTCAAATGAGTAGGTTCCCGAGTAGGCATCTAGCTTAAATCTAGAAGTTCTCAAAATGGTCTTCCAAGTAGGATGGATGATGCTCTCTCGGTTTCGCTTGATGGCATTTCAAGGACATAGAAGTCAATCGGAAACACCAACCCTTTGATATTCACCAGTACATCTTCCGCAACACCCGTCACGGTTATTATGCTTTTATCCGCTAGGACAAATCTTGCCGTCGACCTTTTTAATGGTGGCAACTTCAATACCCGGTAGACGGAGAGAGGCATGATGCTAACACATGCTCCGAGGTCACACATACAATCTATGAATTGAACTCCATTGATGGTGCAAGTGACCATACAAGGGCCTGGATCATCACATTTCTCGGGCAATGCTCCCATTAAAGCGGAAATAGAACTCCCCAATGGGATGGTTTCCAATTCAAGAATTCAAGAATTTTGCATATCTAGGAACTTGATGGATAGCATCAAAGAGGGGGATGGTTACCTCGACTTTCTTGAACGTTTCTATCATTTTGGGGTCGAGTTCTACGCGCTTCCTAGCTTTCTTTGTAAGTGTTGGAAATGGGAGTGGTTGAGCAATTTCTTCTTCCAAGGTTCTCTTGGTCTTGGGGGTCTCTTTTGTTGGTTGAGCTTCTTCATTCTCAACTGTGACTTGTGGTGTCTTCTCTTCCACTACCTCTTCTACATCTATTCTCTCCTCCTCTTGAGCGATTGTGATGGGATTTGAATCCTTTGCTCCCTTCTCTTTTAATTGTGTTCCGGATCTTAGGGTGATGGCATTGATGCCTCCCTTAGGATTGGGTTGAGGTTGAGAGGGAATGACGCTTTGGATTGGGGGTTGAAGAGTGGGATTTGATGGTGTATCCATGCGTGCAAGAAGAGCTTGTAGTGTAGAGGTGAGGCCGGTGAGACCAGAAGCAAGTGTGTTTTGTAGTTCCTTTTGGCCTTGGATGATGGTCCGGAGTGTATCATCTTGGTTAGAGGGGCGGATGGATATGTGAGTTGAGGAGCTTGTGATTGGTTGGGTAGTGGTCTTTGATGTGGTGGTTGATATGTTTGGTAGTTTCTTTGTGGGTTTTGTTGGTTATATGGTTGATGTTGTTGGTTGAATGGTGGATTTTGTTGGTTGAATGGTGGTCGGTTTTGTGAGTTGTTATTCCATCTTTGACCTCCTCCATTGTTGTTGTTGTCCCTATTCCCTTGTTGATGATTATCTCTCCAATTTTGATTGTGATTCCTACTCCCTTGATTGTAGCTTCCTCCTTGATAAGGGTGCCCTTGGTTAGGATTGCCTTGGTAGTACCCTTGATTTGGGTAGTCATAGAAATTATTGGTAGCCGCCAAAGTGTTGTCTTCTTGAAGGCTTGGGCACTCATCCGTGTAGTGGGAATAGCAAGAACAAATGCCACACACTTTCTGAGGGACCAATTGTTGGTTGTATTGTTGAGGGGGTGGAGAGTGTTGTTGATATGGTTGAGGTTGTTGTAGTTGTTGTTGGCTCAATTGGAGTTGCCTCAAGATGGATGTCATTTCACTCAAGGATTTGGTTAGAGCGGTGGTTTCGCTACTAGTTGATACCTCATTCACGATTTTTGGGCGGTTGACTCTTCGTCTCATATGTTGATTGGATTCGGCTAGGTCAATGATAAGTTGCCATGCCTCCTCCGCTGTTTTATATTTAGACAAAGAACCATTGCTAGAGGTGTCCAAAAGAGTTCTATCTTGTTCTCGCATCCCTTGACATATGTATCCAAGCAACACTTGTGTGTCAAGCATGTGATTAGGACATGCATCTAGTAGCTTACGAAACCGTTCCCAATACTCGTATAATGTTTCCATTTCACCTTGTACAATACAAGACATTTCCTTCCTTAGCCTATCCATCTTCTCCGGGGGCAAGAATTTATCCAAGAATCCTCTTCTAAGCAAGTCCCAATCGGAGGTGACTTCACTAGATAGAGTGTATAACCATTATTTAGCCTTGTCCTCAAGAGAGAAAGGGAAAGCAAACAACCATATAGCAACTTCATCGGATCCTTCCCGTCTAGTTGTTGAGCATATACGATGAAAGTCTTTGAGATGTTGAATAGGGTCTTGTGCGGGAAGCCCATGGAATTTGGGTAGGAGGTTGATCAAAGCGGTCTTAAGTTCAAAGTTTGCATTCAAGTTGGGGTGAGTTACATGAAGTGGTTGAAGGACATAATCCGGTGCACCCGCTTCCTTGATAGTAACTCTCCTCGGAGCATCCATGGCGTTAGTACCTAAAACAAAAGAAGAGTTGTTAGTGATATTGATGGGAGAATGATTATTGCCTTCTTTGAGTGACGGTTCAATATTCACTTTTGGTAAGGTGGTTGGGGTGGTGAAAACTTTTTCACCTTTTCCAAACCTTAACCACTTCCGAGCTTGTCTAATATGAAGCAAAGTTCGTTCGATTTCCGGATCAAAGGGGACTAAGCTCGGTTTCGGTTGTGAACGCGTCATGCAATGAAGGAGAAGTAAAACTCATGGTGACAATGAGGGGTTAGTCACTTGAACAAAGAATTACAATGAAATGCAACTATGTACATATACACACATTTACTCTAAACAATAACATGGCACACTAAGCAAATTCCCCGGCAACGGCGCCATTTTGATAAACGAAATTTTAGCATGTCGATTTAGAATTCAATGATGAATATGATCGTGAGTATAGTCTAACCGACACTTAAACTTCGCATCAAACAATCCTACAATCTATAACCGAGAGTACTAGTCTCCCGAGTCGTCCTCCCTTGGAATTGCTAGAGAATGCATCTTATTGATTAGGAAGCCTTGTTATGATTCTTTGAAGGTTTAGCAAAATAGATGACAAACAATCAATCTTTAGAAAGCTTGGCCTAGGGTTGGCATTAGGAATTCTATCCTTATAGTTCCTTCAATGATGATAACAATTAGGTCTTGCTTCATTTAGTTAACCCCTAGGTATAGAGGAAAGTCAAATGAGAGTAACTAACTTGAGTCACAAGTCCTAGTTTTACCTTAGGGAAATCTAGCTTTAGTGCACTCCAAGTCAATTAGCAATTTCTAATTCCAAATCAACAATTGACATAAACTATTCAACTCTTTCTAATGGTCCAAACCCTATGCCAAGTAAGAAACTTTTACTCCATAACTAGTGTTGGCATTTTATCAAACAATTGATGAGCAAGGATGAAAGGCATAGTAAAAATGAGAAGAAAGTAGAATTGAAAGTGCTGCAACACAAGGAACTAACAACAATTAACCAAGAACAACAATGGAAATGAACTTCTCAAGAAATTGATAGAATCTGATGAGCGGATAATTTGTACGCTTTTTGGCATTGTTTTTAGTATGTTTTTAGTATGATCTAGTTAGTTTTTAGTATATTTTTATTAGTTTTTAGTTAAAATTCACTTTTCTGGACTTTACTATGAGTTTGTGTGTTTTTCTGTGATTTCAGGTATTTTCTGGCTGAAATTGAGGGACCTGAGCAAAAATCTGATTCAGAGACTAAAAAGGACTGCAGATGCTGTTGGATTCTGACCTCCCTGCACTCGAAGTGGATTTTCTGGAGTTACAGACGCCCAATTGGCGCTCTCTCAACGGCGTTGGAAAGTAGACATCCTGGGCTTTCCAGCAATATATGATAGTCCATACTTTGCCCAAGATTTGATGGCCCAAACCGGCGTTCAAAGTCACCCCCAGGAATTCCAGCGTTAAACGCCGGAACTGGCACAAGAATGGGAGTTAAACGCCCAAACTGGCACCAAAGCTGGCGTTTAACTCCAAGAGGAGTCTCTACACGAAAATGCTTCAATGCTCAGCCCAAACACACACCAAGTGGGCCCGGAAGTGGATTTTTATGTCATTTACTCATCTCTGTACACCCTAGGCTACTAGTTCTCTATAAGTAGGACCTTTTACTATTGTATTGAGATATCTGGGTAGTTATCTTTGTTTTGATGCTATCTTAGATCATTGGGAGGCTGGCCATTCGGCCATGCCTAGAACTTGTTCTTATGTATTTTCAACGGTGGAGTTTCTACATACCATAGATTAAGGTGCGGAGCTCTGCTGTACCTCGAGTATTAATGCAATTACTATTGTTCTTCTATTCAATTCCGCTTGTTCTTGTTCTAAGATATCACTTATTCTTCAACTTGATGAATGTGATGATCCGTGACACTCATCATCATTCTCACCTATGAACGTGTGACTGACAACCACCTCCGTTCTACCTTCAATTGGGTGAATATCTCTTGGATTCCTGATACACGATGCATGGTTGATCGCCTGATAACCGAGTGCTCACCTGACAAACGAGCCAGCCATTCCGTGAGATCAGAGTCTTCGTGGTATAGGCTAGAACTGATGGCGGCATTCAGGAGAATCCGGAAGGTCTAACCTTATCTGTGGTATTCTGAGTAGGATTCAATGACTGAATGACTGTGACGTGCTTCAAACTCCTGAGGGCGGGGCGTTAGTGACAGACGCAAAAGAATCACTGGATTCTATTCCAGCCTGATCGAGAACCGACAGATGGATAGCCGTGCCGTGACAGGGTGCGTTGAACATTTCCACTGAGAGGATGGGAGGTAGCCACTGACAACGGTGAAACCCTTGCATAAGCTTGCCATGGAAAGGAGGAAGAAGGATTGGATGAAGACAGTAGGAAAGCAGAGAGACGGAAGGGAAGGCATCTTCATACGCTTATCTGAAATTCCTACCAATGAATTACATAAGTATCTCTATCTTTATCTTTATGTTTTATGCGTTTATCACCATACCCATTTGAGTTTGCCTGACTAAGATTTACAAGGTGACCATAGCTTGCTTCATACCAACAATCTCTGTGGGATCGACCCTTACTCGCGTAAGGTTTATTACTTGGACGACCCAGTACACTTGCTGGTTAGTTGTGCGAAGTTGTGTTTATGCCATGGTATTGAACACCAAGTTTTTGGATTCATTACCGGGGATTATTTGATTTATGAAAAGTATTGATCACAATTTCGCGCTATCAAGTTTTTGGCGCCGTTGCCGGGGATTGTTCGAGTATGGACAACTGACGGTTCATCTTGTTGCTTAGATTAGGTATTTTTTTTCGGAATTCTTGAAGATGAATTCTAGAGTTTCATGATGATTTGTTGAAGTCTGGCTGGCTGTGAAGCCATGTCTAATTTCATTGGACCGAGGTTTCAACTTATCATCACAAAAGCTTGTTGATCTCTATCAATCTTGCTTTTGGAGCAGTGATCTGCTAAGGCTTGGCTGGCCATTGGCCATGTCTAGTGTTTTGGACCGAAGCTTTCCTTGAAAGCTTGGCTGGCTGTGAAGCCATGTCTAAATTCCTGGACCGGAGTCTTAGACTAGCATTGCACTGATTCCTGGAATTCTCATTAAGAATTTTGATACCTTTATTTTCTTTTTCCACTTAATTTTCGAAAAAAGCACAAAAAAAAAATTTACAAAGTCATAAAATCCAAAAATATTTCTTGTTTGAGTCTAGTGTCTCATGTTAAGTTTGGTGTCAATTGCATGCATTCATTCATGTGTCTTAGTGATCTTCAAGATGTTCTTGATGATTTCTTACTCTAATCTTTAAATTCTCTTGACTTGAGTGTTTTGTGTGTCTCATATGCATTCTCATTAGTGTCAGTAGTATACAAACTGCTAAGTTTGGTGTCTTGCATGCATTGTTATTTGATTCTTGTTGCATTTTGATTTTTCCTTATTATTAAAAATCCAAAAATATTTTTAATTTGTGTCTTCTCAAGTCAATAATACAGAGAATTGAAGATTCAGAACATACAGCAGAGGAATTACACAGAAAAAGCTGGGCGTTCAAAACGCCCAGTGAAGAAGGACAGACTGGCGTTTAAACGCCAGCCAGGGTACCTGGTTGGGCGTTTAACGCCCAAAAGGGTATAGTTTTGGGCGTTAAACGCCAGAATGTGCACCATTCTGGGCGTTTAACGCCAGGATGACACAAGAGGGAAGATTTTGTTTTTAATGCAGATTTTTTTTCAGTTTTCAAACTTTTTCAAAATCAAATCTTTTTCAAATCATATCTTTTCAATCATATGTTTTCAAAATCAATTTCTTTCTATTTTTAAAAATACTTGCTATCAATTAATGATTTGATTCAACATTTCAAGTATGTTGCCTTTTCTGTTGAGAAAGGTTTAATGTTTGAATCATATCTTTTCCTGTTAGCCAAGTTTTTAATTTTCAAAATCAAATCTTTTTAAAATGTTTTTCAAATCATATCTTCTCAATCACATCTTTTTAAAACTAATCATATCTTCTTAACCACATCTTTTTCAAAATAGTTTTCAATCAAATCTTTTTGATTTCTAATTTCAAAATCTTTTTCAAAAATCACTTGATTTCTTTTCCACTTTCATTATCGAAAATCAATTAGTGTTTTTCAAAAATGTTTTCAAAATCTTTTACTTAATTTTCGAAAATTACTTCCCTTCTTCTCACATCCTTCTATTTATGGACTAACACTATTCCTTAATGCAAAATTCGAACTCCATCTCCTTTGATAAGTTCGAATTTTCTACTTCTGTCTTCTACTTTTCTTTTCCTCTGACACCTAAAGGAATCTCTATACTGTGACATAGAGGATTCCACATTTTCTTGTTCCCTTCTCTTTCTTATGAGCAGGAGCAAGGACAAAAGCATTCTTGTTGAGGCTGATCCTGAACCTGAAAGGACCTTGAAGAGAAAGCTAAGAGAAGCCAAAGCACAACTCTCTGTAGAGGACCTAACAGAAATATTCAAAGAAGAAGAACCTATGGCAGCAGAAAACAACAACAATGCCAACAATGCAAGGAAGGTGCTGGGTGACTTTACTACACCTACTCCCGACTTTTATGGGAGAAGCATCTCTATCCCTGCCATTGGAGCAAACAACTTTGAGCTTAAGCCTCAATTAGTTTCTCTAATGCAACAGAATTGCAAGTTCCATGGACTTCCATTAGAAGATCCTCATCAGTTTTTAGCTGAATTCTTGCAAATCTGTGACACTGTCAAGACTAATGGGGTTGACCCTGAGGTCTACAGACTTATGCTATTCCCTTTTGCTGTAAGAGACAGAGCTAGGACATGGTTGGACTCACAACCTAAAGAAAGCCTGGACTCTTGGGAAAAGCTAGTCAATGCCTTCTTGGCAAAGTTCTTTCCACCTCAAAAATTGAGTAAGCTTAGAGTGGAAGTCCAAACCTTCAGACAGAAGGAAGGAGAATCCCTCTATGAAGCTTGGGAAAGATACAAACAATTAATCAGAAAGTGCCCTTTTGATATGCTTTCTGAATGGAGCATCATAGGTATTTTCTATGATGGTCTCTCTGAACTATCCAAGATGTCTTTGGATAGCTCTGCTGGAGGATCTCTTCATTTGAAGAAGACGCCTACAGAAGCTCAAGAGCTGATTGAAATGGTTGCAAATAACCAATTCATGTACACTTCTAAAAGGAATCCTGTGAACAATGGGATCAATCAGAAGAAAGGAGTTCTTGAGATTGACACTCTGAATGCCATACTGGCTCAGAATAAAATATTGACTCAACAAGTCAATATGATTTCTCAAAGTCTGTCTGGAATGCAAAATGCACCAAGCAGTACTAAGGAAGCTTCATCTGAAGAAGAAGCTTATGATCCTGAGAACCCTTCAATAGAAGAGGTGAATTACATGGGAGAATCCTATGGAAACACCTATAATCCTTCATGGAGAAATCATCCAAATTTCTCATGGAAAGATCAACAAAGACCTCAACAAGGTTTCAACAATAATAATGGTGGAAGAAACAGGTTTGGCAATAGCAAGCCTTTTCCATCATCTTCTCAGCAACAGACAGAGAGTTCTAAGCAGAATACCTCTGACTTAGCAACCATGGTCTCTGATCTAATCAAAACCACTCAAAGTTTCATGACTGAAACAAGGTCCTCCATTAGAAACTTGGAGGCACAAGTGGGACAGCTGAGCAAGAAAATTACTGAACTCCCTCCTAGTACTCTTCCAAGCAATACAGAAGAAAATCCAAAAGGAGAGTGCAAGGCCATCAACATGGCCGAATTTTGGGAGGAAGAAGAGGCAGTGAACGCCACTGAGGAAGACCTCAATGGACGTCCACTGGCCTCCAATGAGTTCCCCGATGAGGAACCATGGGAATCTGAGGCTCAAAATGAGACTATAGAGATTCCCTTGGACTTACTTCTGCCATTCATGAGCTCTGATGAGTATTCTTCCTCTGAAGAGGATGAGTATGTCACTGAAGAGCAAGTTGCTAAATACCTTGGAGCAATCATGAAGCTAAATGACAAGTTATTTGGAAATGAGACTTGGGAGGATGAACCCCTTTGCTCACCAAAGAACTGGATGACTTGTCTAGGCAGAAACTGCCTCAAAAGAGACAGGATCCTGGGAAATTTTCAATACCTTGTACCATAGGCACCATGACCTTCAAGAAGCCCTTGTGTGACTTTGGGTCAAGTGTAAACCTCATGCCTCTCTCTGTAATGGAGAAGTTAGGAATCTTTGAGGTGCAAGCTGCAAAAATCTCACTAGAGATGGCAGACAACTCAAGAAAACAGGCTTATGGACTTGTAGAGGATGTTCTGGTAAAAGTTGAAGACTATTACATCCCTACTGATTTCATAGTCCTAGAGACTGGGAAGTGCATGGATGAATCCATCATCCTTGGCAGACCCTTCCTAGCCACAGCAAAGGCTGTGATTGATTTTGATAGAGGAGAGTTGATCATTCAAGTGAATGAAGAATCCTTTGTGTTTGAGGCTCAAGGATATCCCTCTGTCACCATGGAGAGGAAGCATGAAGAGCTTCTCTCAAAACAGAGCCAAACAGAGCCCCCACAGTCAAACTCTAAGTTTGGTGTTGGGAGGCCACAACCAAACTCTAAGTTTGGTGTTGAACCCCCACATTCAAACTCTAAGTTTGGTGTTGGGAAGTTCCAACATGGCTCTGAGCATTTCTGAGGCTCCATGAGAGCCCTCTGTCAAGCTACTGACATTAAAGAAACGCTTGTTGGGAGGCAACCCAATGTTATATTTTGACTATTTTCCTTTGTTATTTTATGTTTTTTGTAGGTTGATGATCATGAGAAGTCACAAAATCAATGAAAAAAAGCAAAAACAGAATGAAAAACAGGAAGAAAAATAGCACACCCTGGAGGAAGAACTTACTGGCGTTTAAACGCCAGTAAGGCTAGCTGTTGGGCGTTTAACGCCCAGTCTGGCACCATTTTGGGCATTTAACGCCAGAAAGGGGCACCAGACTGGCTTTAAATGCCAGAAAAGGGCAAGAAGCTGGCGTTAAACGCCAGAAATGGGCACCAGCCCGGCGTTTAACGCCAGAAATGGCTAAAAACATATTTTTTCTTGTCATTTGGTGCAGGGATGACTTTTCCTTGACACCTCAGGATCTGTGGACCCCACGGGATCCCTACCTACCCCACCACTCTCTCTCTTCTTCACCCATTCACCAATCACCTCAACACCTCTTCCCCAAAAAAACCTTCACCTATCAAACCCCATCTTTCTCTTCACCACTCACATCCATCCTTCATAAAACCCCACCTACCTCACCATTCAAATTCAAACCACTTTCCCTCCCACACCCACCCTTTGGCCGAACACAAAGCCATTCCCTTCTTCCTCATTTCTTCTTCTTCTACTCTCTTCTTTCTTCTTTTGCTCGAGGACGAGCAAACCTTTTAAGTTTGGTGTGGTAAAAGCATTGCTTTTTGTTTTTCCATAACCATTTATGGCATCCAAGGCCGGAGAAACCTCTAGAAAGAGGAAAGGGAAGGCAAACGCCTCTACCTCCGAGTCATGGGAGATGGAGAGATTCATCTCAAGGGTGCATCAAGACCACTTCTATGAAGTTGTGGCCTTGAAGAAGGTGATCCCCGAGATCCCTTTCAAACTCAAAAAAAGGGTCAACTTTGATCAAAGGTTGGACCAAGTCCTCATAAACATTTGTGAAGAGGGCGCTCAATGGAAGAGAAACTCAAGAGGGAAGCCGGTTCAACTGAGAAGGCATGACCTCAAGCCCATCACTAAGAAAAGGATGGAGCAAGCATGAGGAAATTCCTCCTCATAAGATCCCTGAGATACCTCAAGGGATGCACTTTCCTCCACAAAACTATTGGGAGCAACTAAACACCTCCCTAGGAAAATTGAGTTCCAACATGGGACAACTAAGGGTGGAGCATCAAGAACACTCCATCATCCTTCATGAAATTAGAGAAGATCAAAGAATCATGAAAGAGGAGCAACAAAGACAAGGAAGAGACATTGAGGAGCTCAAGCACTCCATAGGATCTTCAAGAGGAAGAAAGAGCCGCCATCACTAAGGTGGACCCGTTCCTTAATTTTCTTGTTCTTTATTTTCCTGTTTTTCGAATTTTAGTGCTTATGTTTATCTATGTTTGTGTCTTGTGATCATTAGTGTCTTAGTGTCTATGCCTTAAAGTTATGAATGTCCTATGAATCCATCACCTTTCTTGAATAAAAAATGTTCTTAGTTGAAAAAGAGAAGAATTGCATGAATTTTAAATTTTATAACAGTTTAATTATTTTGATGTGGTGGCAATATTTTTGTTTTCTGAATGTATGCTTAAACAGTGCATATGTCTTTTGAATTTGTGGTTCATGAATGTTGGCTCTTGAAAGAATGATGAAAAAAGAGACATGTTACTGAGGATCTGAAAAATCATAAAAATGATTCTTGAAGCAAGAAAAAGCAATGAATTCAAAAAAAAAATATTTTCGAAAAAAAAAGGGGAGAGAAAATGAAAAAGAAAGAAAAAGAAAGAAATAAAGTTGTGATCCAAGGCGATAAGAGTGTGCTTAAGAACCCTGGACACCTCTAATTGGGGACTCTAGCAAAGCTGAGTCACAATCTGAAAAGGTTCACCCAATTATGTGTCTGTGGCATGTATGTATCCGGTGGTAATACTGGAAGACAGAGTGCTTTGGGCTACGGCCAAGACTCAATAAGTAGCTATGTTCAAGAATCATCATACTTTACTAGGAGAATCAATAACACTATCTGGATTCTGAGTTCCTAAAGAAGCCAATCATTCTGAATTTCAAAGGATAGAGTGGGATGCCAAAACTATTCAGAGGCAAAAAGCTAAAAGCCCCGCTCATCTAATTAATACTGATCTTCATAGATGTTTTTGGAATTCATTGCATATTCTCTTCTTTTTATCTTATTTGATTTTCAGTTGCTTGAGGACAAGCAACAATTTAAGTTTGGTGTTGTGATGAGCGGATAATTTGTACGCTTTTTGGCATTGTTTTTAGTATGTTTTTAGTATGATCTAGTTAGTTTTTAGTACATTTTTATTAGTTTTTAGTTAAAATTCACTTTTCTGGACTTTACTATGAGTTTGTGTGTTTTTCTGTGATTTCAGGTATTTTCTGGCTGAAATTGAGGGACCTGAGCAAAAATCTGATTCAGAGACTAAAAAGGACTGCAGATGCTGTTGGATTCTGACTTCCCTGCACTCGAAGTGGATTTTCTGGAGCTACAGAAGCCCAATTGGCGCGCTCTCAACGGCGTTGGAAAGTAGACATCCTGGGCTTTCCAGCAATATATGATAGTCCATACTTTGCCCAAGATTTGATGGCCCAAACCGGCGTTCAAAGTCACCCCCAGGAATTCCAGCGTTAAACGCCGGAACTGGTACAAGAATGGGAGTTAAACGCCCAAACTGGCACCAAAGCTGGCGTTTAACTCCAAGAGGAGTCTCTACACGAAAATGCTTCAATGCTCAGTCCAAGCACACACCAAGTGGGCCCGGAAGTGGATTTTTATGTCATTTACTCATCTCTGTACACCCTAGGCTACTAGTTCTCTATAAGTAGGACCTTTTACTATTGTATTGAGATATCTGGGTAGTTATCTTTGTTTTGATGCTATCTTAGATCATTGGGAGGCTGGCCATTCGGCCATGCCTAGACCTTGTTCTTATGTATTTTCAACGGTGGAGTTTCTACATACCATAGATTAAGGTGTGGAGCTCTGCTGTACCTCGAGTATTAATGCAATTACTATTGTTCTTCTATTCAATTCCGCTTGTTCTTGTTCTAAGATATCACTTGTTCTTCAACTTGATGAATGTGATGATCCGTGACACTCATCATCATTCTCACCTATGAACGTGTGACTGACAACCACCTCCGTTCTACCTTCGATTGGGTGAATATCTCTTGGATTCCTGATACACGATGCATGGTTGATCGCCTGACAACCGAGTGCTCGCCTGACAAACGAGCCAGCCATTCCGTGAGATCAGAGTCTTCGTGGTATAGGCTAGAACTGATGGCGGCATTCAAGAGAATCCGGAAGGTCTAACCTTGTCTGTGGTATTCTGAGTAGGATTCAATGACTGAATGACTGTGACGTGCTTCAAACTCCTGAGGGCGGGGCGTTAGTGACAGACGCAAAAGAATCACTGGATTCTATTCCAGCCTGATCGAGAACCGACAGATGGATAGCCGTGCCGTGACAGGGTGCGTTGAACATTTCCACTGAGAGGATGGGAGGTAGCCACTGACAACGGTGAAACCCTTGCATAAGCTTGCCATGGAAAGGAGGAAGAAGGATTGGATGAAGACAGTAGGAAAGCAGAGAGACGGAAGGGAAGGCATCTTCATACGCTTATCTGAAATTCCTACCAATGAATTACATAAGTATCTCTATCTTTATCTTTATGTTTTATGCGTTTATCACCATACCCATTTGAGTTTGCCTGACTAAGATTTACAAGGTGACCATAGCTTGCTTCATACCAACAATCTCTGTGGGATCGACCCTTACTCGCGTAAGGTTTATTACTTGGACGACCCAGTACACTTGCTGATTAGTTGTGCGAAGTTGTGTTTATGCCATGGTATTGAACACCAAGTTTTTGGATTCATTACCGGGGATTATTTGATTTATGAAAAGTATTGATCACAATTTCGCGCTATCAGAATCCAAAACTACAAAGTTGAATCTAGGATCTATTGAGAATTGAGCAATTACAAGCACTAATTGAGATTAGAGAAGAAGATCTATAACATGAACAAAGTAAATTGAGAATTGCAATAGATCTCACCAAAGAGTGATTGAGAATTCAGAAATGGAAGAAGATGAACCCTAATGAGAGCTTGGAATCTCTCTCTACCCCCCAAGAGTGTAACTACCAATAGCAAAAAATCTAGAACAATCTAAAAATGAGCAAAAAGTCCCTCAACCCTTCAACCCCTGGTCTTCTTAAGCTCTTCCCGCCAAGACACTTCCCCAAGATGAGATCTCCCACTGTCTCCACGCCCAGATCACGTGACTTCTAAAAAAAAATCATATTCGAGCATCGGCGCGCACGCGGAAAGCACGCGTGCGCGCCACTGGGGCATCTTGCAATGCGAGCGGAGGTGCAACGTACGCGTGCGTGCCCATGGAGATTAGGGCCTAGCCGCTACACATGCCGGCTCGTGGCTTGGCTTCTGGCTTTGACTTCTAGCAGCACAATCCACGCGGGCGCACCAAGTGCGCGCACGCGCCCTTGCTGAAGTTCCCAAAACTCAATTTCTCATGCTCCTTTCCTTCGCGCCCATTCTCCTTCTCTCTTCCGGTTCATCCCTGCCCTATATCCTGAAACCACTTAACACACAGGTCACGGCATCGAATGGTACCAAGAGAAGATTAGAAATGTATCTAATTTAGTGCAAAATAAGCATGTTTTCATTCATGAGGCAAAAATTAGGAAAGGAACACAAAGTCTTGTATTTTCATGTGAAAAGTGTGTGGAATCATTGATAAAACCCCTGAAATCAATACAAGATAAACCCTCAAAATGGGGTTTATCAACCACTCAGCTGGTGGATCTATACATATGAGGAAGACGATTGAAGAGGCTCAAGAACTCATAGATACTGTTGCTAGAAATCAACATTTGTACTCTAGCAGTGAGCCCTCTACAAAAGAAGAAGCTATGGCAGTAGCTACTAATCCTAATCCTCAAGAACAGATTGTTGAGTTTAATCAGCAATTACTCCTGATGACAAAACAGTTGGCAGAATTTAAAGAGATGCTCCAAGAAACAAAAATTCCAACAAGAACATAGAATAACAGTTGAATCAAACAAAACAGCAGTTATCTAAACAGATAACAGAAGAATGCTAAGCAGTTCAACTGAGGAGTGGGAAGACATTGAATAACACTGCTCAAAGTAGCAAAAAGCCAAGAAAAGAACAGTTGACAGAGGATAACCAAACCACTGCTCAAAATCCCTCTGAGGACAGTAAGAGCCCAGAGAGGAATACTCCTGGCGTTCAAATGCCAGAAAGGGGGGAAAAGTTGGCGTTAAACGCCCATTCCTTGCCCAGTTCTGGCATTCAAAAGCCAGAAAAGGGGGAAAAGTTGGTGTTAAACACCCATTCCTCACCCAATCCTGGCGTTCAAATGCCAATGAGGAATCAGACACCTAAGAGTGCTGATAGTAACCCCTCTAAAAAGGCTTCTCCAACCACCTCTGTAAGGAACAAACCTGCAGCAACTAAGGTTGAGGAATATAAAGCCAAGATGCCTTATCCTCAGAAACTCCGCCAAGCAGAACAGGATAAGCAATTTGCCTGCTTTGCAGACTATCTAAGGACTCTTAAAATAAAGATTCCGTTTGCAGAGGCACTTGAGCAAATACCTTCTTATGCTAAGTTCATGAAAGAGATCTTAAGTCATAAGAAGGATTGGAGAGAAACTGAAAAAGTGTTTCTCACTAAAGAATGCAGTGCAGTCATTCTGAAAAGCTTACCAGAAAAGCTTCAAGATCCATGAAGCTTTATGATACCATGCACATTAGAAGATGCTTGCACCAAGACAGCACTGCGTGACCTTGGAGCAAGTATCAATCTAATACCTGCATCTACTATCAGAAAGCTTGGGTTGACTGATGAAGTCAAACTAACCCGGATATGTCTCCAACTTGCTGATGGCTCCATTAAATATCCATCAGGTATAATTGAGGACATGATTGTCAAGGTTGGGCCATTCACCTTTCCAACTGACTTTGTAGTGCTGGAAATGGAGGAGCACAAGAGTGCAACTCTCATTCTAGGAAGACCTTTCCTAGCAACTGGACGAACTCTTATTGATGTACAAAAAGGGGAAGTAACCCTGAGAGTCAATAAGGATGAGTTCAAGTTGAATGCTGTAAAAGCTATGCAGCATCCAGACACACCAAATGACTGCATGAGCGCTGACATTATTGACTCTTTAGTAGAAGAGATCAATATGACTGAAAGTCTAGAATCAGAGCTAGATGACATCTTCAAGGATGTTCAGCCTGATCAGGAAGAACCAGAGGAAACAAAAGAATTTTTAAAAATTCCTCAGGAAGAGGATAAGCCTCCCAAACCTGAGCTCAAACCACTACCACCATCCCTGAAGTATGCATTTTTGGGAGAGGGTGACACTTTTTCAGTGATCATAAGCTCTGCTTTAAATCCACAGGAAGAGGAAGCACTGATTCAAGTGCTAAGGACACACAAGACATCTCTTGGGTGGTCCATAAGTGATCTTAAGGGCATTAGCCCAACAAGATGCATGCACAAGATCCTATTGGAGGATAATGCCAAACCAGTGGTTCAACCACAAAGGCGGCTAAATCCAGCCATGAAGGAGGTGGTGCAGAAAGAGGTCACTAAATTACTAGAGGCTGGGATTATTTATCCCATTTCTGATAGCCCCTGGGTGAGCCCTGTCCAAGTTGTCCCCAAGAAGGGAGGCATGACAGTAGTTCATAATGAAAAAAATGAACTGGTTCCTACAAGAACAGTTACATGGTGGCGTATGTGTATTGACTACAGAAGGCTCAATACAGCCACCAGAAAGGATCATTTTCCTTTACCATTCATAGATCAAATGCTAGAAAGACTAGCTGGTCATGATTATTACTGCTTTTTGGATGGCTATTCAGGTTACAACCAAATTATAGTAGATCCTTAGGACCAAGAGAAAACAGCATTCACTTGCCCTTTTGGCGTGTTTGCCTACAGGAGAATGCCTTTTGGTCTGTGTAATGCCCCTGAAAGCCAAGCTGGTCACAGCACTAGTCATCTCTGCACCAGACTGGACATTGCCATTCAAACTAATGTGTGATGCCAGTGACCATGCCATTGGTGCAGTGTTGGGGCAGAGGCATAACAAGCTTCTGCATGTCATTTATTATGCCAGCCGTGTTCTAAATGATGCACAGAAGAATTACACAACCACAGAAAAAGAGTTACTTACAGTAGTCTTTGCCATTGACAAGTTTAGATCCTATTTAGTAGGGTCAAAAGTGATTGTGTACACTGACCATGCTGCTCTTAAATACTTACTCACAAAGCAGGATTCAAAACCCAGGCTCATAAGGTGGGTGCTACTTCTGCAAGAGTTTGATATAGAAATAAGAGACAGAAAAGGCACAGAGAACCAAGTAGCTGATCATCTGTCCCGAATAGAACCAGTAGATGGGGCGTCCCTCCCTTCTACTGAGATCTCTGATGCTTTCCCAGATGAGCAACTCTTTGCCATTCAGGAAGCTCCATGGTTTGCAGATATTGCAAATTATAAAGTTGTGAGGTTCATACCCCAGGAGTACAGCAGGGTGCAAAGAAAGAAATTAATTTCAGATGCCAAGTACTACCTATGGGATGAGCCATATCTCTTTAAGAGATGTGCAGACGGAATGATCCGCAGATGTGTACCCAGAGAGGAAGCACAAAGGATCCTATGGCACTGCCATGGATCACAGTATGGGGGACATTTCGGAAGTGAGCGAATAGCCACTAAGGTCCTCCAATATGGCTTCTACTGGCCTACTCTCTATAGAGATGCCCGAGAGTTTGTGTGTAACTGTGACAGTTGCCAAAGAGATGGTAACTTGCCTCATGGATACACCATGCCTCAACAAGGGATCTTAGAGATTGAATTGTTTGATGTATGGGGTATTGACTTCATGGGTCCGTTCCCACCATCATACTCAAACACTTACATTCTGGTGGTAGTGGACTATGTATCTAAATGGGTAGAAGCAATTGCTACACCCACTAATGATACTAAGACTGTGCTGAAATTCCTCCAGAAATACATCTTCAGCAGATTTGGTGTTCCTAGAGTCCTAATCAGTGATGGAGGCACTCATTTCTGCAACAAACAGCTATACTCTGCTATGGTCCGATATGGAATTAGCCACAAAGTAGCAACTCCGTATCATCCACAGACAAATGGGCAAGCTGAAGTCTCTAACAGAGAGCTAAAAAGAATCCTAGAACGGATTGTAATTGCCCGTAGAAAGGATTGGGCAAAGAGCTTGGATGATGCTCTGTGGGCATACAGAACAGCATTCAAGACTCCTATAGGAACCTCTCCATACCAACTTGTGTATGGCAAGGCCTGTTATCTGCCCGTGGAACTGGAACATAAAGCCTACTGGGCAACCAGATTCCTAAACCTGGATGCTAAGTTAGCTGGTGAAAAAAGATTACTCCAGCTAAATGAGCTAGATGAATTTAGACTCAGTGCCTTTGAAAATGCAAAAATTTATAAGGAAAAGGCAAAGAAGTGGCATGACAAGAAGTTGTCATCCAGAGTCTTTGAGCCAGGACAAAAAGTTCTGCTCTTCAACTCTAGGCTCAGACTGTTCCCAGGAAAACTTAAATCCCGGTGGAGGGGTCCGTTTGTGATTACAGAAGTGTCATCATATGGATATGTTGAGCTTCAGGATACTGATTCTGACAAAAAGTTCATTGTTAATGGACAGAGGATCAAGCATTATCTTGAAAGCAATTTTGAGCAAGAATGCTCAAAACTGAGGCTTGAATGATTCTCAGTGAAGGTCCAGCTAAAGACAATAAAAAAGCGCTTGCTGGGAGGCAACCCAGTCATTAGCAGGTTATCTGTTTTGTTTAATCAAAGTTTGATACATATTCTCAAAGGCAATCATCAAAATTGAAGGAATTCACAGAGTTACAGAAGGATTCAGTGTAAAAAGCAGAGAAAAGGAGCTTGCTGGCGAAAAAACGCCAGTAAGGGGTACTTTGGGCGTTAAACGCCAGAATGGGCACCATTCTGGGCGTTTAACGCCAGTAAAGGTGCCATTTTGGGCGTTAAACACCAGAATGGGCACCATTCTGGGCGTTTAACGCCAGGTGTGCAGCATCCTGGGCGTTTAGCAAAACGCCCAGTGATGAAGGGGTTTCTGGCATTTTACGCCAGCCAGGGTACCTGGCTGGGCATTAAACGCCCAAATTGGCCAACATTTAGGCGTTAAACGCCAGAATGGATACCATTCTGGGCGTTTAATGCCAGAAGGGTGGGGGACAGAGATTTTGCTTTCAACTTCAATTTTTTTCAAACTTTCCTGTTTTGATCCATAATTTTCTACATAAACACATTTCAAACTTTCATCATTCACCTTCAAATTTTCAAAATTAAAATCATTCTTCAAATCTCTTTCAAATCCTTCCAAATCTTCTTTAAAAAAAAACTCAAATATCTCTCAAATTCTTTCTATATCTTCTCAAATCTCCTTCAAAATTTTCGAAATCTCTCCCCCTTCCTTATAAATATATGTTCGGCCACACCCCCTTCCCCACCATTCGAATTTGCTCTCCTCCTCTCTCTCCTCTTTCCTTTTTTTTTGCTTGAGGACAAGCAAACCTCTAAGTTTGGTGTGTTTTTCCGTGATCACTAAGTTAAGGCTCATCAAGATCATGGCTCCCAAAGGAAAACAAACCAATTCAAGAGGCAAGAAAGAGAATGCTCCAAAAGACCTTTGGAGTCAAGAGAAGTTCTTAACCAAAGAACATGCAGACCATTACCACAAAATAATAGGTCTAAGGTCAGTGATCCCGAAAGTTAAATTTGATCTGAAAGAAGATGAATATCCGGAGATCCAAGAGCAAATTTGAAACAGAGGATGGGAAGTTCTAACCAACCCTGAGACAAAGGTTGGGAGAAATATGGTTCAGGAATTCTACTCAAATCTGTGGCTGACAGATAAGCAGAGAATGACTGGAACCGCTTTTCATACCTACAGAACCATGGTCAGAGGGAGAATTATTTACTTCCATCTGGACAAAATAAGAGAGGTCTTCAAATTACCTCAACTACAAGATGATCCTGAATCCTTTAATAGGAGAATGGTGAGAGTAGATAAGGGGTTGGATTAAGTTCTAGAGGACATATGCCTCCCTGAAACCAAGTGGATTACCAATTCAAAAGGTGTCCCAAACCAACTCAAGAGGGGAGATCTCAAACCAGTTGCAAGAGGCTAGTTGGACTTTATAGGGCGTTCTATCTTGCCCACTAGTAACCGTTCTGAGGTTACTATCAAGAGAGCAGTGATGATTCATTGTATTATGCTGGGAAAAGAAGTGGAGATTCATCATCTGATTGCTTGTGAGATTTACACAATTGCAAACAAGAACTCCACTGAAGCCAAACTGGCTTACCCAAGCTTAATCTCTTTGCTATGTAAAGATGCTGGGGTGAGGATGGGAGTAGATGAATTCATCCCAATTGAGCACCCAATCACCAAGAGGTCAATGGAAGGACAAATGCAAGATAACTCTATCAAAAGGAGGGTGCAGGAGTTCCTCCCTGAACTTCCTGAAATTGACTACTGGACTCGTCTAGAAGCATCTGTTGCCAAGCTGCAAGAAGCTATGGAACAAATTAAGGAAGAACAGCAGAATCAAAACTGCATGCTCTGAAAATTGTTGAAGGAACAAGAGAAGCAGGGGCGTGAGCTATGGTATGCGAAATTGTGATCAATACTTTTCACAAATCAAATAATCCCCGGTAATGAATCCAAAAACTTGGTGTTCAATACCATGGCATAAACACAACTTCGCACAACTAACCAGCAAGTGTACTGGGTCATCCAAGTAATAAACCTTACGCGAGTAAGGGTCGATCCCACAGAGATTGTTGGTATGAAGCAAGCTATGGTCACCTTGTAAATCTTAGTCAGGCAAACTCAAATGGGTATGGTGATATGCGAATAAAATATAAAGATAAAGATAGAGATACTTATGTAATTCATTGGTAGGAATTTCAGATAAGCGTATGAAGATGCTTGTCCCTTCCATCTTTCTGCTTTCCTACTGTCTTCATCCAATTCTTCCTACTCCTTTCCATGGCAAGCTTAAGCAAGGGTTTCACCGTTGTCAGTGGCTACCTCCCATCCTCTCAGTGGAAATGTTCAACGCACCCTGTTATGGCACGGCTATCCATCTGTCGGTTCTCGATCAGGCCGGAATAGAATCCAGTGATTCTTTTGCGTCTGTCACTAACGCCCCGCCCTCAGGAGTTTGAAGCACGTCACAGTCATTCAATCATTGAATCCTACTCAGAATACCACAGGCAAGGTTAGACCTTCCGGATTCTCTTGAATGCCGCCATCAGTTCTAGCCTATACCACGAAGATTCCGGTTAAAGAATCCAAGAGATATTCACCCAATCGAAGGTAGAACGGAGGTGGTTGTCAGTCACACGTTCATAGGTGAGAATGATGATGAGTGTCACGGATCATCACATTCATCAAGTTGAAGAACAAGTGATATCTTAGAACAAGAACAAGCGGAATTGAATAGAAGAACAATAGTAATTGCATTAATACTCGAGGTACAGCAGAGCTCCACACCTTAATCTATGGTGTGTAGAAACTCCACTGTTGAAAATACATAAGAACAAGGTCTAGGCATGGCCGAATGGCCAGCCTCCCAATGATCTAAGAACTAGATGTCCAAAGATGATCAAAAGATCTAAAATAATCCCCAGATCCCAAGATGAAAAATACAATAGTAAAAGGTCCTACTTATAGAGAACTAGTAGCCTAGGGTGTACAGAGATGAGTAAATGACATAAAAATCCACTTCCGGGCCCACTTGGTGTGTGCTTGGGCTGAGAAATGAAGCATTTTCGTGTAGAGACTCTTCTTGGAGTTAAACGCTAGCTTTTATGCCAGTTTGGGCGTTTAACTCCCACTTTGGTGCCAGTTCCGGCATTTAACGCTGGGATTTCTGAGGGTGACTTTGTACGCCGGTTTGGGCCATCAAATCTTGGGCAAAGTATGGACTATCATATATTGCTGGAAATCACAGAATCCAACAGCATCTGCAGTCCTTTTTAGTCTCTGAATCAGATTTTTGCTCAGGTCCCTCAATTTCAGCCAGAAAATACCTGAAATCACAGAAAAACACACAAACTCATAGTAAAGTCCAGAAAAGTGAATTTTAACTAAAAACTAATAAAAATATACTAAAAACTAACTAGATCATACTAAAAACATACTAAAAACAATGTCAAAAAGTGTACAAATTATCCGCTCATCACAACACCAAACTTAAATTGTTGCTTGTCCTCAAGCAACTGAAAATCAAATAAGATAAAAAGAAGAGAATATGCAATGAATTCCAAAAACATCTATGAAGATCAGTATCAATTAGATGAGCGGGGCTTTTAGCTTTTTGCCTCTGAACAGTTTTGGCATCTCACTCTATCCTTTGAAATTCAGAATGGTTGGCTTCTTTAGGAACTTTAGAATCCAGATAGTGTTATTGATTCTCCTAGTTAAGTATGATGATTCTTGAACACAGCTACTTATTGAGTCTTGGCTGTGGCCCAAAGCACTCTGTCTTCCAGTATTACCACCGGATACATACATGCTACAGACACATAATTGGGTGAACCTTTTCAGATTGTGACTCAGCTTTGCTAAAGTCCCTAATTAGAGGTGTCAAGGGTTCTTAAGCACACTCTTTTTGCCTTGGATCACAACTTTATTTCTTTCTTTTTCTTTCTTTTTCTCCTTTTTTTTTCTTTTTTTTTGAATTTTTTTTTCTCTTTTTTTTTGTGTTCACTGTTTTTTCTTGCTTTAAGAATCATTTTAATGATTTTTCAGATCCTCAGTAACATGTCTCCTTTTTCATCATTCTTTCAAGAGCCAACATTCATGAACCACAAATTCAAAAGATATATGCACTGTTTAAGCATACATTCAGAAAACAAAAATATTGCCACCACATCAAAATAATCAAACTGTTATAAAATTCAAAATTCATGCAATTCTTTTCTTTTTCAATTAAGAACATTTTTCATTCAAGAAAGGTGATGGATTCATAGGACATTCATAACTTTAAGGCATAGACACTAAGATACTAATGATCACAAGACACAAACATAGACAAACATAAGCACTAAAATTTCGAAAAACAGGAAAATAAAGAACAAGGAAATTAAGGAACGGGTCCACCTTAGTGATGGCGGCTCTTTCTTCCTCTTGAAGATCCTATGGAGTGCTTGAGCTCCTCAATGTCTCTTCCTTGTCTTTGTTGCTCCTCTCTCATGATTCTTTGATCTTCTCTAATTTCATGGAGGATGATGGAGTGCTCTTGATGCTCCACCCTTAGTTGTCCCATATTGGAACTCAATTCTCCTAGGGAGGTGTTTAGTTGCTCCCAATAGTTTTGTGGAGGAAAGTGCATCCCTTGAGGTATCTCAGGGATCTCATGATGAGTGGGGTCTCTTGTGTGCTCCATCCTCTTCTTAGTCATGGGCTTGTCCTCATCAATAGGGATATCTCCCTCTATGTCAGCTCCAACTGAATAACAGAGGTGACAAATGAGGTGAGGGAAGGCTAACCTTGCCAAGGTAGAGGACTTGTCCGCCACCTTATAAAGTTCTTGGGATATAACCTCATGAACTTCTATTTCTTCTCCAATCATGATGCTATGAATCATGATAGCTCGGTCCATGGTAACTTCGGACCGGTTGCTAGTGGGAATGATTGAGCGTTGGATAAACTCCAACCATCCTCTAGCCACGGGTTTGAGGTCATGCCTTCTCAATTGAACCGGCTTCCCTCTTGAATCTCTCTTCCATTGGGCGCCCTCTTCACATATGACTGTGAGGACTTGGTCCAACCTTTGATCAAAGTTGACCCTTCTAGTGTAAGGATGTTCATCTCCTTGCATCATGGGCAAGTTGAATGCCAACCTTACCCTTTTCGGACTAAAATCCAAGTATTTCCCCCGAACCATTGTAAGATAATTCTTTGGATCCGGGTTCACACTTTGATCATGGTTCTTGGTGATCCATGCATTGGCATAGAACTCTTGAACCATTAAGATTCCGACTTGTTGAATGGGGTTGGTAAGAACTTCCCAACCTCTTCTTCGGATCTCATGTCGGATCTCCGGATATTCACCCTTTTTGAGTGAAAAAGGGACCTCGGGGATCACCTTCTTCAAGGCCACAACTTCATAGAAGTGGTCTTGATGCACCCTTGAGATGAATCTTTCCATCTCCCATGACTCGGAGATAAAAGCTTTTGCCTTCCCTTTCCTCTTTCTAGAGGTTTCTCCGGCCTTGGATGCCATAAATGGTTATGGAAAAATAAAAAGCAATGCTTTTACCACACCAAACTTAAAAGGTTTGCTCATCCTCGAGCAAAATAAGAAAGAAGAGAGTAGAAGAAGAAGAAATGAGGAAGAAGGGAATGGCTTTGTGTTCGGCCAAAACGGGGTAGAAGTGGTGTGTATGTTGTGTGAAAATGAAGGAGTGAAGGAGGGTTTATATAGGAGTGGGGGAAGGGTAGGGTTCGGTCATGTATGGGTGGGTTTGGGAGGGAAAGTGGTTTGAATTTGAATGGTGAGGTAGGTGGGGTTTTATGAAGGATGGATGTGAGTGGTGAAGAGAAAGATGGGATTTGATAGGTGAAGGGTTTTTGGGGAATGGGTGAAGAAGAGAGAGAGTGTGGTAGGGTAGGTGGGGATCCTGTGGGGTCCATAGATCCTGAGGTGTCAAGGAAAAGTCATCCCTGCACCAAATGGCAAGCAAAATTGCGTTTTGTGCCAATTCTGGCGTTAAACGCCGGGCTGGTGCCCATTTCTGGCGTTTAACGCCAGCTTCTTGCCCTTTTCTGGCGTTTAACGCCAGTCTGGTGCCCCTTTCTGGCGTTAAACGCCCAACAGCTAGCCTCACTGGCGTTTAAATGCCAGTACGCTCTCCTCCAGGGTGTGCTGTTTTTCTTTCTGTTTTTCATTCTATTTTTGCTTTTTTCATTGATTTTGTGACTTCTCATGATCATCAACCTACAAAAAAAAAACATAAAATAACAAAGGAAAATAGTCAAAATATAACATTGGGTTGCCTCCCAACAAGCGCTTCTTTAATGTCAGTAGCTTGACAGTGGGCTCTCATGGAGCCTCAGAAATGCTCAGAGCCATGTTGGAACCTCCCAACACCAAACTTAGAGTTTGAATGTAGGGGTTCAACACCAAACTTAGAGTTTGGTTGTGGCCTCCCAACACCAAACTTAGAGTTTGACTGTGGGGGCACTGTTTGGCTCTGTTTTGAGAGAAGCTCTTCATGCTTCCTCTCCATGGTGACAGAGGGATATCCTTGAGCCTTAAACACTAAGGATTCTTCATTCACTTGAATGATCAACTCTCCTCTATCAACATCAATCACAGCCTTTGCTGTGGCTAGGAAGGGTCTGCCAAGGATGATAGATTCATCCATGCACTTCCCAGTCTCTAGGACTATGAAATCAGCAGGGATGTAATGGTCTTCAATCTTTACCAGAACATCCTCTACAAGTCCATAGGCTTGTTTTCTTGAATTGTCTACCATCTCTAGTGAGAATTTTGCAGCCTGCACCTCAAAGATCCCTA